>NC_054543.1:45817024-46067024 GCF_017654505.1 Polyodon spathula
CATGGTGTTTTACTGACGTAATGCACACACCCACAACACCTTACGACCTCAAAGCTTAGCAACACAAGCAAGAAACACACTCACAACTCAAGACACAAACAGGGAGCTACTTGGCGCTTAACCAACCATAACTCCCCCCCCCCCCCCCCCCCCCCCCCCCCACCCCCCCCCCCCCCCCCCCCCCCCCCCCCCCCCCGTTCAGATGTGGAAGGAGGTAACAAAGTCCTGCAGGTGACTGGTCTGTGGGCACAACAGTTTTGGGAGTTGGAGGACCAAAACGCGGTTCCATGGTGTCCAAAAGGCACTGGCTGAGATTCTGCAGATGGCATTTTGAGTAGCTGGCTAGCATGCCACCGAGACCCGTCTTGGGGCTTAAAAGTGACCGGTTCGAGCTGGCAACTGACACGATTTGGGGAGAACTAAAAGGACGGTAGCTTGTCACTGGCTGCGGTGGGGACACTTAGCTCTGACCCACTTCGAGACCCGTATGGTAGGAGACTTCAATCTGTGGACTTTGTCAAACTGCTGCTTCATGCGGTGCTGTCGCTGGTGGACCATGGTGTGGGCAGCCTGTCCAGTGGCAGTTGTAGCTCTCACCCCATCATCAGCAGTGCTGGTAAAACCCCTGTGGTGGTGTCATTCCAACACAACAGCTCCAACTTGATTCTGGCGAACGGTACCAGTTCATCGGGCACCCAGGGGGACCAGCCACCTGTAATGTAGCAGTGCAGGATGCAGAGAAGAGGGTCTTTTGTAGATGCCTGCTGGAGCTCAAGGAGGGAGACCACATCCTAGAGGGGCGTGTGCAGCAACTGGATTAGGTCTTGTTCCGTATCCATAGGCTGGCTAGCAGGGTCAGGAGCAATGACTGATCTGGAGAGCAGGTCTGCCACCACGTTGTCCCGGCCTGAGGTGAACTGAAGCAAAAAATTATACTGCTGCAGGTGGTCCGCCCACCTGTACAGCTGGAGTGGTAGGTGTGCTGTGCCTGAGGCAGACATCAAGGCTGTGAAAGCCTGGTGATCAGTGCAGACTGTAAACATCTGGCCATATAGATATATGTGCCAGCATTCACATGCCCAGATGCATGCTCCCCCACTGTATTTCTGTTCAGTAGAGCTTAATGCTCGAGAAGCAAAAGCAATGGACTTCTCGGAGTTTGGGAGAGAACAGCCCATGTCATTCTAATTAAATCGTTCAGTGTGGAGCTATGTAGTTTCAGAAATAAGCACCACAGCTTTATATTACAGTTCAGGATGTGATCATGTGACTTACTTACTCCACCCATAAAGCACACTAGAGCAAGAGGGAACTGATAACAGCTGTGAATCATTTCCTTGTTGAGTTTGTAACTTACAGAAGAGAAACTCCACTGAAATAATCATTTGGAAAATGGTCTTAATTTGTGTTTTAAAATGACTGGCTACACTTTGAAAAACTGGTACATTAAGTGTTGTACTGTAGATGTAGTTTCACTGTAGATATAATTTATTAATATTTACTGAATGCACTAAGCACATAATATGAGTGGGTGGAACGCAATACATTAAAACCAATTATTTAACAAAGTTATTTTCCCATCTTATAGTTTTGTGGGTGCAGTTAATGTATCTTTAGGTGATATTTTTTAAACACATAGATGCATTATGTAGCTGCTTATATCTGATTGTATGAACATATTTCTATGGAGAAATGGAATTAGCATACTTTTGCAATCAAGGGTTGTATTAAACTATTAATAAACACAGGCCACAAACGCTGTGCCAAATCTCATGGTTGACTGTACTCAAGAGATTAAAAGTGACAAGTATTACTGCTACTGTATTCAAGATAAAGTCCACAGAAATGCACACACACACTGTTGTGTTGGAATGACACCACCACAGGGGTTACATATATATATGTAAAAGATTGTTTAAAAAGAGCATGCATCTTAGAGAGCATAAATCTACAATCGAAAGCTACTAATAGGCCATTTAAAAAACACAAACAAGTTAGACAATTACTTCCTGGTAAGTTAACACTTAACAAAAAGGTTGAGGTTGCAGGTCACCAGATGCAGAACAATCACTTGCAGACCACAGCATGACCAGCACAATGGAAGTGGAACAAGAAGCTGAAAGACTGAAGCACGGTGCAGCAATTGATTACCACTTTAGATTGGATAGCCTTTCACTGTAGCTACTGTATCTATTGTCATCATCATAGTACCAGGTCATTACGTTCAAAGAACATTTGATAAGTGTAACAATTACTTTTTGGCACGGTTTGGCATAAGCTTATTTACACCTTTGGACGTGATGCACTGTGACGACAAATGTGTGTGATAACTTTAAAAGTCAACAGGCAAAAACAGCCTCATTGGACTGTAGACAGCTGTAATGACAACTCTATGTTTCTAAGGGAGGGTCAAGGGGCTGCCTGTTGTTTTCTTTTTAATGCAGCTGTTAAGATAATTGACAAGGATGAAGCAGGCATACTGCCTGCCTGGTTTATTTAATGAAGCAGCACAAGCACCTGGCTGGACCATCAGTCTTTTACAAGACCATTACTGAAATTCAAGAGCAGGTTACACCACAGGGTGTTTTTTCCAATTTGTGAGCATCACTATGTTTTATGGTAAAAATGTGATCCATCAGCTTGTATTGGTTCATCTATGTCAGCCTCCAGTGCAGCTGCAGTGGATTTTAATGGGTTTGAAAGCTCATGTCTCACACATGTAAAGAAAAATGTTTGGCATTAATGCACTTATTGCAAAATGATTCCCTAGCAGAGTGTCTCAGTGAAACAGTATGCTACAGCAAAAAGGATCAGTCTTTTTAAAATATATAATAATACTAATAATAACATAAGAACATAAGAAAAGTTTATGAACGAGAAAAGGCCATTCAGCCCATCAAGACTCATCCCTTGTTAGCACAGCATTCTCCCCTACTGAGAGGAACTAATTTAAAACCTCAGAATCTAATAATTTCTTAAATGTATGCAGTGTTTTAGATCCTACTACTTCACCTGTATTTATAACTCTCTGTAAAAAAAGCTTCTTAACTGCTGCTCTAAACTTACTTATATGTAGCTTCCATTAATAATAATAATAATAATAATAATAATAATAATAATAATAATAATAATAATAATAATAATAAAACATCTCTCAGTGAGTTTTTAAGCTCTCTCTCTCTCTCTCTCTCTCTCTCTCTCTCTCTCTCTCTCTCTCTCTCTCTCTCTCTCTCTCTCTCTCCCTTTCTCTCTCTGCTTCTTTCCAGCAGCTGTGCTAGTGACCAGGAAATGAAACCCACACATACTGGTTTCTTACTGGATTGATGACTGGAATTAACAGCAAGGCCTGTTTCAATAGTGACAGAGAGAATACAGCCTTTTCTGAATCACCTCTTAGGAATCTAGCAGACCTGTTATGCAAAATCTCAATTTGCACAAAACATGTTTGCTTAGAATGTAACCAGCATAACCTTCTAATTAACAAATAATGGATCCAGATGCTTAGACTTTAAATAATAATAATTCAAACTATTATAAAAATTCATACCAAGGACCTCAAAGAATTCATGGAACTTCCAAAAACACTAATCTATTTCCAGCAGTAAAACAAGCTTTGTTTAAAGTTAATTTTCAATCTGCAAATTAACACTAAAATAACACTAAAATAAAATAACACTAAAATAATAATTAGCATTATTTCCAATAAGATTTATTAAAAGTATGTTGTCCATGATATACTTCTTGTCCATTAAATGACAAATGACTATTAATATGCATTTTACATGAACAAATAATGTCAAGACAGGTAAATTGAAAAGTATTTTACAGACAAACTGCAGCTAACCTAAAATACTTCGTCTAACTTTATTAATGTAATTCACTGGCTTGGAAGTTGGAAAGACAAATCATCTGTAACTCTATTAACAAAGCAAAAAAACATTACATTAAATGAAAAGCAAATTTGGTTTCATATACAACGGTAATATTATATATATACTATATATATATATATATATATATATATATATATATATATATATATATAAGTCATATAATAGTCATTTCTTTGTTCGTATTTACCTGTGCTGTGGGTGTGTTGGACTGAGGTCTAATCCTTTGTGAGTTTGGCAGAGCAGTAACTGGGCTGAAACATCACATGCTTGGTGTTAACTGGAGATCAAAAAAAAATAGAAAAGTTGTTTCTCCGCCCTTTTTCCCTCGGAGAGTAGTGTCAAAAACAGTATGTACCACACACACCAGTTTGTCATAAACAAACAGTATTACACACACACACGCACATACCCACACAGACGCACACACACACACACACACTCACACACACTCACACACACGCACACACACGCACACACACACACCACATGCACACACAAACAGCTTTTGGTTCATTAGTGAGGATTGACTGGGTCTAGCAGTGCCTATTCTTTGCTCTCTGAAACACCCCAAACTCCCCATTTAAACCGACCAAAAACAAAAGCTCTGACCCTCCATGCCTACAAGGAGTTTGTTTGCATACAGAATTTCTGGGGGGGGGTTTACAGCATTATTACCCTGTGTTATTGAATGCAACTTCCAGCCATAGCAGGACACCCCCTGAACTCACCATTGTATCAGCCTCTCAGTTCAGAAAAAACACAGTTTATAGATATTATTGATGTGCTTTGAAGAAATGCTGAGGCTTGTATCATGTGCTCTGTGCATGAAATTGGGAAATTGTCAAGCTCCAATCTTCCCTTCCCTTCAGCACTTGCTGTAATAGAAGAGGATCATTCTTTGAGAATCTTGTAGGCTGAAGAGGGTCATTCTTTGAGAATCTTGTAGCATAAAAGTGACATTCAGACATGTTCCTGTTTTTTATTGTTTTCTTAATTTTATTGAGTTAAAAGATAGATAGGTGATATTTAAGTTTCAGTACCCCAATGTGACTATATGCAATGTAGTAGATATAAAAACAAATATTTGCTCTCCCCTTAGCCTTATCTAAATCTAGCCAACCTCAATAGTTTTTATGGGAACCAATAGCAATTAATAAAATACTATGCAGTTTTTAGTGGGCTAGCCGGATGGAAATTTATTGGTTGTACAGTATAGCTTATAGATGTATTCAATTTGTGTACCTGAAGAACTGCCTTTATAAGAGGCCAGGTCTCTTACTATTTTACTTGCAACAGAGGCAGGGGCCATGCAGCATTACTCTAAAATCAGATCCAATTCATTATAAATTGTGCTTAACAAACCCTGATAAAGAGGTCAGATTACTTTGGCATTGTAGACAGTGTTAGCAATACATAATTATCATTAAATAATGAATTTTAAATAATAAACAAGGACTTGTTTAAGCAGGACTGAAACAGGTTCACTTCTAATGAATTCAGTAATGAAAAGGGAGTGTGTTTTAGTTCTCTCTCTGCTATCTGACTGAATGTGTAGCACACAGCTCATGGAAACCATGATTCCATCTATATGTCACGAGCACCTCTGTATAGCTGAGGGGACATAAAGCCACTGGCTTGTGACTTGGGTTCAAGAGACTAGGTTTCAGGACATTGCATGGCACACCAGAGGAGACATGGGGTTTGATTCAGCAAACTTGCCTCAAACTAGGTCTCCTGGAACCAGGTTTCAAGCCTCTGTTCCAGAAAAAATGGCTTCATGTTCCCTCAGTTTCCAGCAATTCTTGACACTTTATGCTATACACAATTGCTTTTGAATTAACTGAGATGTCTTTTTTTTCACCCTCCCCCCTTTGCTGTAGCTTAATGGAAAAACAACAACCAGGCCCCTCAATGACGCATGTAATTTGCAGCCAGCATCATTTGCAAAGCAGAGCCAGTTTTGCTCAGCTTGGATTCTGCATGCAATTGGAACCATCTATTTAAGATGATAAAATTGTGTTGAAAAAAAAAGTGAATTTTTTTGGTTTAGCTAAACCACTTAAAAAATACAGTTTTGTAACAAAGTCAATGAATACTATGTTAGATAACACAGATTTACAAGGGCGCTGGAACTAAGGGTGCTGGCTTTGCATGGCTTTCATCATATAAAGGGGTTGCCATTTTGTTCAATGGCTTTCAGCACCCCCACTTTAAAAATTATTCCAGTGCCACTGCAGATTTACCATTTCTAGGACACATGCATTTTTACAACACAGAATGAATTGTATTCTGTATTCTGAGCTAGTTTAGTGCTCCACCTGGTGTTTAAATGATCATCCTGCAATGGTCGAGCAGGTAAGTTAAGTGAGGTTCTGTTTTTCTGGACTCTGTTTACACAGAACAAATATATTAGTCAAGTGACCTGCCATGTTGCTATTAGAAAGTCTTCTCAACTCTGCTATAGTATGCTGTGTTTGGAGAGGGATTGTATGGAGACAGAGGTCTGTGCTGAGAGAATAATGGTAGTTTTTAAGATGTTATTTCCTTTGTGTGCTTTGATTCAGTCAGCTAACACTTGTATTCCCATTGATGTGGACTATTCTGGGCTTCAGTGCAAATGTACTGGAAACACTGGAAATACTGGAAACCTGATACACGAGCATGCCCTCTGGGACTTTGCTTTAATAAGTCCCGGTGTAGAGAGCGAGGTATTACACAGCTGCGCTGGTATGTATTGTTCGGAGTGTGATCCAGCGACCCTAAACCACAATGCAGAAGAGCTATTTGCAGCTGTGGTTTTAGAGCTTTTATCCTCATTTCATCTCACCTGCAGGGGACTGGAGAGAACCCATAAAGCCAGTGTATCACACAACACTGCCCGTTACACTATTCTCCCCTTGTAACCTTGACGATCGTCTGCAGCCAATCCACGAGATCCGGTTCACGGCACCAATGTAACGGGCAACACCACAAACCACAAGCAAGCGCCCTAACCACAATACAGAAGAGCCGGGCTCGTCTACACTTGTGGTTTTAAAATTTGGCATATCCAATTATTTTTAGGCTCAGAACCAAGGACACCCTGGCCGACCCAAGCCCCCCCCCCCCCCCCCAAGCCCATTGTTCATTTCTGTAAGTTGCATAATCATCAATAAAATTAAATTAGGCCACTGAGGCTTTTCCCATTTGGTCCATCAAATGAAGAATCACAGCAAAATTATGATATATTGTAGCACAGGGAAGCACTTTACATTAAGTGTATGTAATTACTGTGTATTTACATAGCAGTTAATAAGTAAATACATGTGTACTAACACATAATTACAATGTTATTATGTATAGTTACAATGTATGTAATGTGTAAAATACTTTAAATGATATTACCCTAACTCTAAACCTAACACTTTTTGATAGTTTTGCTTGATGCAACTGAAACAAGGCTAACACTACACAGCCTTTTTATGGTCTGTATGGGTATTCAATTCCTGCTTTATCTGACCTACTTTAGTACCTGGGCAAGGCTTCCTTTTTCCTGCTTCTCATATGTTCATTTAAATAAGCAAATGATAGCAATCACACTTTGGACGCTGCACAAAAAAATCAATTAACCCCTATTCTCACTATCTATTTCATGCATGATTGTCAAGTGTTAAAAATATTGTAGTAAAAGCTACCATGACAATAGAGATTTTCAATGCAGATGTCATTTTTTTTTTTTTTAAATATACTTGGCATTGTAACTCTACCATTAGTTTTCACCATGTACTGAACTGTTTCATCTGAAAGTGAATGCTTTCACAGAATCTACATGCCCAGATGGTTTTAACTGATGTGTTCTGTGCTGCCGTCACCATTTTAAACAAATAACAGCAGTCAACAACAGCAATTAGACAGGAATGCGTATTACAATGACACGCTTCATTACACAGCATACAAAGCAGAAACCTGAGCTAGTCATCCAAGGAGAAGGAGAAATGCATGAAACTGGACTCCAAACACATCCAGTATGCAAAAGCAACAGTTACAACTCAAGACATGCATCCTCTTTAACCAAGACTTACACAACAAGCTACCAGAGGTTGAATCACCATAGGCTCTGGGTCCTTTGGAGAATGAAGCGGTGGGAGCACAGCCCGGCTCAGACAGTATGCATTCCATTCACACACATGACAGGAGGTGGGTGGGGGGGAGGGCTAGTGATGCTCATAAATGACACATGAAACGATTCCAGCCTTCTACCACTGACCAAGACCTCCTTTATCAGCAAAGTACCAGTTACAGCATTTTCAGGGTCAGTGTTTTCCTCACTAATTTCGATTTTGCATTACAACACAAATCAACCGCAAAACCGAATCTCACCACTTTTTTTTTTTTTGGTATTTTATTTTAGTTTATTTAATCTTTATTCTGAACACTCCCATGCTATCACATACCAGACTTCAAAGCGCATTCTGAATTGTATGCAAGGCGGGGGAAGAAGGTGAGTTAATATTGTGCTCTTTTTTTAATTGCAAACATCTCATCCGCATGTCCAGCGGGCATATTCTTTTAAAGACAACAAAGGATAAATGCAAACCAAAAAAAAAGAGTTATCAAAGGATTAAACTGGAAATATGGTATACATATGGAAGCTGCAGCTGCAGCACATCTCAGTGGATCCATTCCCTTGATTCACATAGTTCTTTATGCAAGGGCTCTAATATCCTGGAAAGAAGCCATCTCTGCCAGATGAGTAAATGCTGTGGAGTAGTGATGTGGCTAGAAAATGGCTCTGGCTTTATGAGTCCCGCTCATACAGAATTTGTAAAAAGACATTCATTTTTCCTGCTTCGCGGTCTTGGAATAAACTTCAGGAAAAAAATGAAACTTACTGTCATGATAACTTTAAAGGAGTTCAATAAAAATTGACTACAGTATGTAGCTGAGACCGATTTTAGTTTTTGTTCCATTAATTTGATAGATTTGTTTGTATTGGTTGTGCTCATTTTAATTTCTATGTGTTATTTATTTATTTATTTATTTATTTATTTATTTTATTATTATTATTATTATTATTATTATTATTATTATTATATGTCACCATCTTGAGCAGGTCTTAATAAACCAGTTATAACCACTGATCAATAAAAAAAAAAAAAAAATCAATTCATTTTCTAGTCTAGAATCTAACATTAAAATAAATAGAATGTCTGGCTCACAATAAATTCATAACAAATTAATGCCAGCTAATTTATTGAAGGATTAATTTAGGATTCCAGACATTAGAGGAGAAAATGAAACCCATAGTTTTTCTTGTTGGGTTTGCTTTCAAACGTATTATCTATGACTGAAACTGTTTAACCTTATTCCTCCAGGTGGATGTCAAAGTTATCCTTTTATGACTCACTTCCCCCATCCCCTGTCCTTGTCACAGGTAACAGCCAATGGAAGAACTTATGAGAATGAATGTGAATTCTAATAGTAATTCATGCTGAAACAAACTTTCATTCACTTTCCAGTGTCCCATTTACAGAATGGTGGGAATATAAAACTATTAATAAATACAATAAGTTATACTGTTAATAGATTGTTACAATAGACTATTGTATTCCCTTTCAAAAAGTTGTCTTGATAAAACGGATGCTATGGTACAGACAGTACAAACCAAGTTCCAACCCTAAAGTACAACCATATAATTTGAAATATTACCAACCATCACAGATTTCAACAACGTTTTAACAACTTGTACCTAAACTTGAAAAAACGAAACTTACCAATTTGATAAAATTGCATATTTTTGTGCATTAAAAAAAAATCTCACAATACAATCAAAATGCTGTAGTTCTTAAAACATCTCTGTGAATCCAGCATCTTAACAAGTCACTTTAAACTATTTAAAAAAATGGTTTTCAGTCAAGGGCAAAGCTGTGTGACCTATAGGATCTGTAGCACCATGTCCTTGAAAAAACTATTCTATGAAGATGTGGAGCTGATCTGTAGCAGTGCATTTCTGAGACAAGGTTGACACATATGACTCATATCTATTGTTATTTAATGTTTTCAGCTGAACATGCTCTATAAAACCATACAATACATTTGAAGGCATTTGCAAAGCAATAAAGCTATGCACAGCTGGTTATAATTAACAATATTTATTAACAATATGACAACAACTACAATAATAAAAAATGAAATGTAATCCATAAGCGTTTACGCTACTGTATTTCATAAGGATTTTGTTTTATGCATTGTAAAGTATGCTGAAGAAGACATCAGTACAGAATCATAACTCAGTTAATAGAAATGTTGCAAATGTCCTATAATTGCATATGAACACACTTGCTGTACAGCTGGGTTTTAGAAACAGCTTGAAAGGTAATTTATTATCCTAAAGCTGTCAGGGTTTTGACCATGTTGTTCTCTGTGGATCATAAATGAAGTTTCTGCTCCATGATCTTCATTGCTATAACCTATTTATAAAATTATCATGAAATGTAACCATCAGCAAGAGATAAGTACTTTTTTGGCAGTTGCTTGAGTAAAACAAATGAAAATATAAGCTAGTGATTTATTCCCTCAGTAGCACAAAAGTAAGAGATCCTGAAACTCATCCCTCTAATTCAAAACTTACCAACAGCCACATGTGTTTGGAGTAAGCATGAATTTGTGCAATGTAAATGAATGATGTGTTGTTTTTAAAGAAACGAGGAACAGGAAATGAAAGCTTTCTTGTCTTTATTACCTGCTTCCGCTGCTACAGTTTATGTAACCTGATAACTAATAATGCTTAGAAAGAGAGCTTATCTAAAAATGCAAAAGTTCTGGTGCAATAAAGACTACAAATCAACCAAGCATGGATCCATCTGTCATGCTGTGTGTCTGTATCTTAAATGCTTTTTTCATTAATTTCTGAGTGGTACTGAGTTATTCCAATATTCAGTTTTGGGTAACAGTTTATAATCAGTTTATAAGTCTATAATCACTGTGTATTTACATAGTAGTTACATAGTAAATACATGTGTACTTAAACATAATTACAATTTTATTATGCATAGTTACAATGTAATTAACATGTACATATTTGTGCACAATATATGAAAGTACATAATTGTATCAGAAAAGGTTTAGGGCTAGGGTTAGGGTTAGAGTAAGGGTTAGGGTTAGGGTTAGGGTTAGGGTTAAGGTTATATCATGCATAATAACTATGCATAATAACGTGTAATTAGTGACAGTTAATGTAAAGTGTTATCTAGTTTTGTAGATCCGGTTTGCAAGGTCACAGTCGCACATGGCCTTCTGGAATGAACACATTAAATACAACAGCTTCAGTGAATTTAGCTGAAACACAATAAGAGTTCTGCATGTTGCTCAGAACAACAGCAAAGGGGGGAAAATGATCCATTATTAAAGCTGATCTTTAAGATTTCTATGCCTGAACTCTACCTGTAATTCAAATCACTGCACTGCCAGCACATGTAACGAAAGCTGAAAAGAGTTGTCTTCATATCAAAACATGAAGATTACAGTCTGTTTCTACCAACACATATGATGCTACAACGCCTCAAACTCATTCAGCTTGTCATCTATTGAACCTCTGATGTGGCTTAATTGCATGTTTTGCATTTCCTCTGTTCCTTAGTCAGCAAAATACACATGTTGATTGTTTCATAGTAAAAAGAGTAATAACATTGGATCATACACTATGAGCTGGGAAGAAATGACTGTGCAAGCTTTAAAGCACTGTCTGGTCACTTTGTCAGTGCCCATATGAGTGGGATGGTGCATCCATAACTGATAAACACTCATGGGTGCTGAAATCAATGACAAACGTTTCGAATAGAAGTCTGTTTCAATGTCTTTGTCATTGAGTATGATGATTCAATTCACAATCATAATGTTTACTTATATATATATATATATATATATATATATATATATATATATATATATATATATATATATATATATACATACATACATACATACACACAAAGAGTAAAATGATCAGCATTTACACATAGATATTACAAACACAGCCTGTTTTTAAATAATTCAATAAAGTGCTTCTAAATTAAAATCCTTGGGTGCTCTCTATGCTCTCTCTCTCAATGCTTGCACATTCCGTTGTTTTCTTAAAGCAATTGCAGCTGAGAAAATTATTCAATTTTGCACTTCCGTTTTGCTAGCTAGCTTTGAAACGTGCAGATTTTTTGGTTGTTATAGCAAGCATATATTATTATACACTAGGTTCTCAGTTTGATTGCCTTATAAGCTCATTGTCATCCAATAAGTCTGTCACTACTTTACTTTCTTAGTCATTTCACCCTGAGTGTCTTCTGGGGAAAAAAATATATTACTGGTTGATATGATGTCACTCAAGGGAAGCAGCTGATTGGCTTATTGACAGGACAGAAGCCGATGAAGGTTTTCACCTCGTGGTGAAATGATGCAAAAAGTGCAAGCCAGTCTCAAAGCACGGCTTGAAAATATAGATTTCTATAACTGTCTATAGTATCAGGAAAGGTTTTTTTTTTTTAAATGAAGATAAATGTTTGCTAAAACATTTGAGACCTATGTAATGAATGGATGTGCATGGTGGAGGACATTCAGGGAACTATTTTGTTATCTCTGTGTACTTTAATGACATAGTACAGTTGAGTCATAAAGGATTTCAAAAGAGTGTTGATGAACTGCATTTGATCCAGAAGTTAAATATGATCTAACAGCTCTAACCATATGAATCTGCTGTGAATTAGGTGCTCATTACAGTGTAGGGCTGGTACAAACTGCTATATTTATTTAAGAATTCTCTCCAGGACTATTACATTGGCATTTAAACGTTGACTGTTACTGAAGTAAGATATTTGTCTGGCTTAAAAAGAGCTGGAAATACAGTTCCTTCAACTCAAAGGAACGTAAAGTCTGAATCAAGTAGCAAAGCATTAAAACATGGAGAGAAGAGGCTTCAACTTTCCCGATAAGGAATTCCCAAGTGTTATCATTTACTTTAGTGGTGAGGGGAGGACAGATATTTTATTGAAGAGGACACAGAATATATCTATTTCAAAACTCCAACACTGACAGTACAATATTTTAATGATGTGCTGCATCTAAACGGTTTTCAGTTCATTTGTCAACATCTGCTCATTATTTGCAAACCTCTGAGTTCAGCAGACACCCTATTCCATGAGTCATGGATCATGGAGACCAATAGAATTTATTTGAGAAATGTTACTGCTACTATATCGACTGTTCACTTTCCAAGTACAATTGTTGGTGGACAAGCTCAAATTTACCCTTTTGGATTCCCTATCTTATAGGGCCATCAATCTTGAAATAGACAATCATTTATATAGTAGTCATTTTTTTTTTTTTTTTTTTTTTTACTTTTGTTAGCACTCAAGCAATATTATTTCTGCCTCTCCATTGCAATAGGGCACTGAACAAAAATAAGTTGATCTCTTCAAAGACTGAAGTTATCTTAGGCAGTACCATTAGTACATGTTGACAGGGACTGGCTGGGGTCAATCAGAGTAGTTTGGACATGGTCCATACCTCACATGAGATAATAGAGAAAACTTGATCAATCTTACTCTGCTTTCCTCCATCTCCCAGATTTACAATTATACTGTAAATAGAGTATAAGCGTAAATCTCAAAAAACTACTCACTTCTAAATCTTTTGACCCATCATCACCAACGAATACCCATATGATACTGTCTATGCTGCAGTGCTGCTAAATGGAGTTTGCCACTAAAGACCATTGGGCAATTCAGCTGCCCTTTATTACAATATCTACACATTCTGTTCTGATTTCCTTGAGTGTAAAAATGAAATTCGTAATAAATTAAAAGAAGCATTGCTTTAAATGTTTCCTTGTGGAAGGTGGGCTTGGTACATTTACAATTTCTCTACTCACAGGTTTACAGTGAAAGATTACTTCCCTAATTTAATAATTCCATACTCATACAAGCTTCTCAGTTGTGTTTCCTATATTGCACTGCCTTTTTACTGACCTTAGGTAACGCATGCTATACAAATGAAATCCCATCTGTTTCTGCTTTCCCAGTGTTTCTCAGACTAGAGGTAATTCAGCCTGCTATCAGATGACCTGTGATCTCCATCCAGCTCTGTTCACTTTAAATCTCCTATTCTGCCTGTTGAATGAATTATAGTCTGAGACCCAATAACTAATTTTTCATTTGGAATAAATAGTACAGGTATCCATTTGTGAACCAGGAACAGGCACCTTTAACATTGTCTGGTGTGAATCCCTTGAAAAGTTGAGGCCAGAGTCGATCTGTAGCTGCTAGTGGGTCCGTGTGGAAAATCACAATCATGCTTTATGGAAATTTAAACAATTATGTATGTAGGACCATATTTGGTAAGTAAAGCATTGTACAATATGATATAGTACTGTATAAAAGTGGCAGGTATACATGGAAAACTGCATAATTACCATGACAAACTTTTATTTGGGTTCTGAGCTGGATCCAGAAATTACTGGCTTCAATGGAAACACAAGGAATGTGTACTTTACTGTGTGGCCCAACTCCAGTGCCTAGCCTTTATCTGATCAACAACAGCATGGTCACAGCTGGGTGCTGCTCCTTGTTACACACAGAGTTACTCTGTGGAACTGATAGCTGAATTAACATACTGCATCTTTGGTTCTGACCTTTGCACTGTTCTGTCACTTCTGATGTGTTACAGCTGGAGGAAAGAATTCCTAAGCCCATGGCCGGTGCTCCTCTTGGCTGCATGGGAAGGGTAACTCTTATATTGTTATACACTCTGTACATTTGTATTTATTTCTATATATATTTTTGAATGTTAGCGAGAAGAGTAAACCAAAATGATACTCTGCAAGTTATCTCAAACACGTTAAAGAGTAAATGCCTTGAAGGCATTTGCAAGTATATGAGAGGGATTAAAAACTTTTCAGTCACTCCCCCAGTAAGGCTGTTCAAGTATAATTCGGTTGTCATGGAATCCAGACAACAAACACAATGTTAGTCACTTTTTCAGAGGTTTACTTGTGATCGGTACCAGCAAAATTAACCCATAACTTCAAAATTACAAGGGATCCTGCCCAGATGATGAAAGACAGAATTTTGAACAGGGTAAACCACCATCTAGGTCCAGAGGTCCAAGCGAATACCATAACCCAGGGCTCCAGTGGTGGAACGCTGGTCAGGGATCACCCTGTGGGCCCTATTCACAAAACGTACTTTATTCTCAAGAGCTGTTTTAAGAAATGTTTTTTAAGGGCTGTTTTTTTTTTTTAATACACACCCTAAATGCAGTAAAATATTCTCTCCACTCTAATACAGAAATCTAGATCGAGTTTTAAGTTAGTGGTTTGGTGAGGCAGTTGGCTTTGTACACTGTCCTGGATTTCAGCCACAGTGGTTTTAATAATGAGATTGTTCAGCAGGCTGGTATTTCCTGTTGTGTGGTAACTGTGCTGAACACTTCAGACAGAGTTGTTGCAAACTCTACATGAATTGTTCATATACATACAGTATATATATATAAAACCCTAAGTTTGACCCTCATGCTTTACACTATAAATTGACTTGCCTATGTCTTGAATGTTCAGTGATTACTTAAGTAATTAGCGCATCCTTTCATAAGTGAGTGATTGTCCCAAGAGATTCCAGTCCATCTTAATGGAATGCATTTCCTTTTGATCTTATATTAACAACCAGCAAACAGTCTGACCCTCTTCTACAGTTGCTAAGAGGTATGTACAGTATATATTTTTGTAACTTGTTTGGTGCACCCTTTTACTCTGATTTGGAAAGCTTTTTATTTTCATTTTTACAGTTTGTGAGGTACAGTACAGTGCTGCCTGTGGAATGGTTTAGACTTTCCAGTATTTCATAATAAAGGCCAATAAATCCAAGGTAATGAAAAACATAATGTATGGGAGTGGAGCCTGTTCTGTGATTGGCTGGTTCTTTCTAATTCGAACATGGGATTTTGGGGGATTTGATCCAGTTGTAAATAAGCTGCCTAACTCACGTTGTAATGATGTTCTCCATTTATTTATTTTAGCAAAATCACAGAATTAAATTGCATTGGTATTTTTTAGTTGTTGCTGTCCCATTTCATTTTCAACCCAAACCCATTCAGCACAGAAAAGCAGCTGCTTAAAAAAAGAAAAATTCAACCAAATCAACTATAGATTTAATAGGATGGGGAAGTGTCCTCTTAAAAGTAACAAGTCCCATTATCCCAAATATAACTCCTGTATTGCACTATATGCGGATTGTATTAATAAAGAATGAACATGTTTGGAAATGCACGACTCCAGCTAAGCATTCCCCTTTTTTTAAAAAAGCACTATGCAACAGCAATGCCCACGACAGCACTGATACCTAGATTTTTTTCAGATTAAACTGTTTTTTTCTAGGACTGTACTTATAGGCACACTGGTATGTATCAAGCCCCACGCTCCCTCTGAGTCACCTCTATTAGTGCACAGATTTGCATCTCATGTTCACTAATGAGTCTTTAAAGTACATCTGGTGGTAATTGATCTAATTCCATTATGGCTCCCGCCTCTTGGGTTTAATATGTGCGCCTGAGTACAGTCCTGGTGGCTGGGTCCTCAGCTTCATAAGATTTGGTATTCATTATGTATAACACAGTTAAAAAAGGCAGTGTCTGTTTTATGCTTAAGTCTATGAAATAACATAGTTTTGAAGCTGCTGTGAAGGTATCTCAAAGCTGTAATAGGACTGCTATTAAAATGTGAGACCACTGCAAAATTATCAGTTTCTCTGGTTTTACTATTTATAGGTATGTGTTTGGGTAAAATGAACATTTTTGTTTTATTCTATAAACTACTGACAACATTTCTGCCAAATTCCAAATAAAAATATTGTCATTTAGAGCATTTATTCGCAGAAAATGACAATTGGTCAAAATAACAAAAAAGATGCAGTGTTGTCAGACCTCGAATAATGCAAAGAAAATAAGTTCATGTTCATTTTTAAACAACACAATACTAATGTTTTAACCTAGGAAGAGTTCAGAAATCAATATTTGGTAGAATAACCCTGATTTTCAAGCACAGCTTTCATGCGTCTTGGCATGCTCTCCACCAGTCTTTCACATTGATGTTAATATAACACACAGTGTAGCGAGCCGGTGGATCACGCACGCTACCGCCACCTGTTGGACAGCCTCCCCACTCACACGGCAGGACTCTAACTCAACCAGGAGGCTCATTTGCATGAGTAGCAGAGCATGATGGGAGGTACAAGGCTCTGGCCCAGTGGCAACGGATGGTCCCATCCGGGCTCTCCACCGAGTTCCAGTGCTCCAGCCCAGCAGCAGCCGCTGTCCCGGCCAGAGCATTCCCACACCACCACCAGGCCATGGGATAGCCAAACTGTGGCAATGCAGCTGCACCGGCCTCACTGCCAATGAGCAGCAACAACTCCTGGGCTCTTGCTATAGTTCTGGGACATCTTATCCACCAGCTCCCAAGACTGCGGCCGCACTGGTCAAGTCCAATATGCCACCCAAGAGTGACCCCGCCATCTTCCCCTGGTTAAGAGGGAGAACGCTGAATGACTGGTACAGGAGATGGCTGCCGCCGGAGTCATCAAGCCCTCAAACAGTCCTTGGGCAGTCCCTACTCTTCTGGTCTAGGCCACCTTGACCAGAAGGCCACCTTCAAGTGCCTGATGGAGAGGGTCCTGGTGGGTGTGCCCCGGACCACCTGTGTGGTCTACTTAGACGACCTCATGGTGCACGCTGCCACCTTCCAGCAAGCCCTGGGCAACCGGTGGACTTTCTTCTCTAGATTTCAAGGGGCCCAGCTCAAACTCCATCTGGGCAAGTGCCACCTACTGTGGCGGGAGACCACCTTCCTGGGGCACGTTGTTGGGGCTGACGGAATCGCCACAGACCCGGAGGTGAAGATGGTGCAGGAGTGGCCAGTACCCACCTCAGTGGCACAGGAGCACAGCTTTCTCAGTCTGGCATTATACTACCAACAGTGTGTGCAGAACTTTGCAGGCATGGCCAGACACCTCCACACTCAGGACCGGGGGTTCCAGGCAGGGGAGCTGGTATGGGTATACTGCCCACACCGGAAGAGAGGACTCAGCTTCTTGATTAAGCAGGTGCTGGCAATGCTATAAGATGCTACTTTTAAAAGCTTGCCCAGTCAGCATTCTTGACAGGTCATTATTAAAGATAGCCAAAGGTAACAACGTTATTTGGCTGATGGATCCTACTGTTTTGGTAAAATTTCATAGCAATTTTATCATACTTTCCCCATGCCTAAATCATGCATTTTCTACACTTAAAGGTAGACCACCCAGTAGTAAAGTAAATGACCTAGAAAAAAACTACACTGTAGGCTATAGAGAAAAAAAAGCTTATCACTGTGTATTTAAGAGGAACTCTTAAATACATTGTTCTAAAGCATAATGTATATAGATTCGTGTTTTGCTTTTAAAGCATAGCCTATGAATTTTAATAGGTTGATAAATAAAAACGTCCAAATTAATATAAACTCAGAAGAATCGGTTTAAGAGGAGGGTGCCGTTCCATTCCAAATGCTGACATCATCGTCAAACAGCTTCCAGACCAAACAGGCTGTGCGCGTCTGGTTTTCATTTAGTGTTCATGTCCTTCTTTTTCGTTCTTTTTACAAAAAAAAAAGTGGGAGGAGGATGTAGTGGGCGAGCCCCAGAGCTCGCAGAGTTGGTCCAGTCGCTACATCTTTATGCTGTCACAGCTCCTTGCAAGGTCTAGCAGGAAGGGTTATCAACCATATAGTCCCTTCTTCTTGCGCTTGTCTTCTCTTTCAACCACTCCCGTTAGGCTATCGGCTGTCACCAGGGGAGCTGCACCAAAGAAAAAAGGAAATCATTGGGAGAACAATGACCCAGAGACATTCATAAAATAAATTTAAAAATACAGTTACAATTTATTACTGGATTGCTCAGGGTAAGTGCATTTAGTTATTGAAATTGCATATGCAGAGGAGCAGTACATATTTTAGTTACCGGTATTTTGTTTAAATTTCAGAAGCATGCAACTTGAATGCATTGCACAGACAAAGGTATTTGTTTATCGAATACATGTAATTCTAGAATAATATTGTATTTGTTATTGGTTTTCTTTTGTTTGTTTTTGTTCAACGCACTTGTAGATGCTGCATGGATTAGTGACGCTAATAACTTTACAGCGTGTTGGTTGAGTTGCCTCTTGGAGGGCGCGCTCTTCTCCTGCCCAAACGCAGCCGCGAAAAAAGTGTGTGCAGAACATAGAGTTCCAACCTGGCTACAGTCATTTATTTTGACTCTAAAACCAATAGGCTGTGTGGGGTCTTCTGGGTGCAATTTCAAGCTGGAAGCACATCAGAGTGCTGCTTTGTACAGTACGGGGGATTCTGCAGAATACAGTGTCCAAATTGCCGCACAATACAGTGTCCAAATTGCTGCACAAAAGTGTAAGTAGTCTACCTTACCAAGTCTGTTGGGTCTAAATGATGGGGGACAGGTTTACCAAGTAATAAATAAATAAATACATAAATATTTGGGAATAAAACCTACATAAATAAACAAATAGGTACGTGGTGCATCGCAGTTTATTACTAATTTAAAAACAGGAAGCTTTGCGCTGGAGAAAAAAAAAAGAATTGAATCTGGCTCTTTTTCCATTGCTCCCACGTGTCTTTTGATCTGGCATAACCTGCAATGTGTTAAAATGGTATTTCTGGCTGCAATCAAGTATGTACAGACGGGATATGTTTTTGACGAGTATAAATTGCACAGCACTAGTATCATACATTTTGCCATTCTTTGGAATCCCCTGTGAATGAAATATAATTCTATAAAATATACTTAATCCTAAATTCAATATCTACTCTCCTGTAATGGAAATCAATCAATCAGTATATGTAACGTGCTTCCCAATATAGTACAGTGCATACACAGCTGGATATACCTTCTATGTGTTGTGTAGCACACCGTTTAGCAGACTCAGGCAAGGGTAACTGATGTAATACATACAAGCTGAAGCTCCCAGTCTGCTTCAGTCTCAGTGGGTAGGTGTTCAGTTGACAGGTGCTTCATGTATGTATCAGCAATTGCAGATGTCGACGCAGACCGTTCTATTGTGTTTATCCCTGTACACAGTATCTTGAGATACACACGGGCCATGACCATTCCACCTCTTTTAAAATCCCAATATAACCACTGGATAGATGTATATTTATTTATGTATTGCTGCTGAGAAAAATACACCAGACAGAACAAAGACTACCATGTGGGCTGAGGTGTGTTGAACATTAGTCTGGAACTGTCTGACGTTTTCAAATTGATCCCAGACATGGAAAACCTCCCTATGAGAGAAAGAGGCAAGGGCGGCCATATTGGGCAGGGCCACCTTCTTTGACTTTTGCTTACATTAAAGAATGTCTTTCCAGTTTCTGAGAAATGCTCTCCTGTTGCCTCTTATGACAGCAGTCTGATGTAAACCATACTGTTTGAAAAAAAATCTGACGGTGCCCGACAGATTACGCTACTTCCCTGAGCAAGGTGCATGCAATAAGATGGACCGTGCTTGCTCAGAATCAGTGTGTCTTGATTAAACCCAGAATGCACTTGGTTTGCTTGTGTATTTCCTTATTGAGCTTTTAAAAAATGTAGCTTGATAAAAGTAAAGCACTAGGTTATGAAAAAAATATATA
This sequence comes from Polyodon spathula, assembly GCF_017654505.1. Taxonomy (NCBI): domain Eukaryota; kingdom Metazoa; phylum Chordata; class Actinopteri; order Acipenseriformes; family Polyodontidae; genus Polyodon; species Polyodon spathula. The sequence goes on from NC_054543.1 coordinate 45,837,617, forward strand.
TATTTTCCACCAAGCAGAGTTTAGGAGAGCATGGTTTAAACTCAATGGCTGGTTTGTTTTGTTATTTTTCTTTTGTTATTTGCTTCATAGTTGTTTAGTTTGGTTCCTACTCTACAGCTTTTGCTTTTTCCTTATTATATGAACTTCTGCAGTCTATGTAATTAGGCTAACAGTACTAGTAAGACCTGGAAGAATGGCGCAAAGCTCCTCAAACTATAAGAATTAGTGCTTTACATTGACACCCTGCTGTCTTTCTAATTAAGTATGTGGTAGAACCTGGAGTGGCTTTAACAGCCATATAAAGTGCCTTTATAGTGCTTTGTGTTTGTCATTTCTTTTGACTGTTGCCTGTGGTTGTGGTAATAGGGAAAACAGGTGTTGGTAGCAACCATCAGAAGCCTGTGGTTTAAACATAAGCTGCTGTAATAGAAGAGACCTCAGCAATTAGAGGGCGTTGTGGCCTGCCAGCTGCCATTCTGAAATATCATGTTGATATGAGACATTATTGCTGATAGACTATCACAATACAATTCAGTGACAGCTGAATGCAATGCACTAGGATTACAAGAGCCCAGGGCACGTGCAGAATCAATGAGAAATGCAGTCGGTGTCAAGCTGAAGTTGGTGTCAAGCACTGTATTTAGGGATGTTTTTATCACAGTAGTACATGGTTATTTTTATTGACTGATACTTGCAGGCTTATTCCTATCTCCGGGACCATTCTGATGACATACTTTCACCAAGTGACCTATGGGATCTTTATTACCGTGTGAGCGGAGTCCAGAGGATTTTCTTCAGTTAGTTTATTAGGTTTTTTCCTGATATAGCGGCACATTCGTGTGTGTGTGTGTGTGTGTGTGTGTGTGTCTGCTATGGACAAGCATCATTTTTATATTAAAATTACATTTGTGTTAACGTTAAAAAGAGTTTGGGAAACTGCAACTTAAAATTTTAAAGACTCTGAATAGTCTGCCTTCATTTTACTGGTACTGTATTTTATTTTTTAACAGCAATGTGATTTCAATCTAGTTTGGAAAGCACCATTTGCTTGTGCCTGGGAAAGCAATTAAAATGATGGCATCTTTTCCAAATAACATTTTCATGAATCACTTGAGAGAAATCTCTGGTGTCTATCAACGTTTTTTGATTCAGCCATTGGTTACCTACTGTATGTATGGTAACTGCCCAGCTCAGCTTATTTTTTGCATACTGTTTCTGAATGTCAGTTTTTTTATTTACTGGAATCTTTCTTCTGCAGAGTGATTCCTCGGGACATGCCAGGGCTCAGAGCAGCATACTGTTGAAACTTAACAAAAAGGGATTACAGTTTAAGGCTGTGTAAATTATCCTTTTGACAGAACCTAGATCCGGGGCTGATCTAACAGCTGTCTAAGAGAAGCAATCAGGCAGCCTTGAATGTCACTAGCTCTGTTTAACATCCTCTAGCTCCTGGACTTACAAAGTTTCTACTTTTGTAGGTATAGTTTTTGCTTGTGGGCAACACAGATTCGTTTTGTGACATACTGTAACTTTCACACGCTCGTTAAAATAACATGAATGTGATATTTTCTTTTGAACAAACTACATTTTTCCTTTTTCCTGCATACATTGTAGTAGAGTCTAATCGTTCGAATTGTTATGAATTTCATAGAAAAATGAATTATGTCACTTTTATTATTTTGTGAATCAAACAACAGCGGCTTCGGAACCTCGCTTTAAAGTATTGTTGTTGTTGAAAATGCAAACTTCTAAAAGACCACTAGGTGGAGATAGATCTCATTAAAAAAATTGAAAAGACTGGGTAGGATTTAAAATGGATGATGCTCAAACAGCAGTTGCAGCACACAAGACATTACTGTATGTAGAAGACTTGGAAGTTTATTTAAACTTGCCATTTCAGACACTCTTATATGGCAGATCAGAGCAGGCTATTGTTGTTTTACATTCCAGCTATAATTCATATTGTTTTGTATTGCTGCAACACGGTACACTGCCTTGTGTTACAGTGCACAGAAGGCTAAACCGTGGAAGGATGCAGAAAACAGTGAAATTGTGTATAACGGAATGCAATTCTGAGACACCTCATTTAAGGCATTACTAACACCAGACAGCAAGACATTGATGGTGGGTAGCGGTATCCTAATCAGACCATTGGAAAGGACAGCACAGGCCATAGGTTGCAAACTTCCCACACAACCCACAAACTTCCAACTGCAGTGCTCCCTGTACATTTAATGATTTGATTATACACAAATTGACGAAGGTCATGTTGACTGTAAATGGTACAGCTCTTGTGCCATATACTACACTGTGGAAGGGCTGTTCACTAATTCACAGTCTATCTTATCTATCTATTTTTTTACATTTGCAGTGCAAGCACAAGGAGACGGCAGTGGGTTCTATACAGTTGATATTAACGGAAGTCCCAAATATTGCTACTGTTTATACAATCACAGTGGGGGGGGGGGGGCAGCACCAAAATTATGCACATTAGCAGGTGTGCAAGAGTCGAGAGTACTTAGTGGTTTTTAAGAGCTTTTATGAATTTGAGTACCTGCAGTAGCTGGGTCCATCGCTCTATAGAGCAATTGATTAATCACCAGGCTCTGAGATTACCTGTGCTGTGCCATTCCATTGAGTTCCCAGCAAAGCGTTTTTGCTGCAGGATGCCAGGATCCCCTTAGTCTTAGTCACCCCATCCAGTAATAAAGAACAGTGTGTTATGAGCAGTGAGACTTATTAAACAGATGTCTGTGCAGCAGATAAGGAACCCTTGAATCTGGAGTTAAAGTCGGCAGCTCAGCAGAGTCTGTGACTCATCTGTAGTAGCTAGGGGCAATTTCTTCTTTGACGGTTCATTATGTTGTTGTTTCATTGCAGTCTGTAATAAACAGGAAGTCCAGGTACTTCCGTGCCTGCCAGATGTCTGTAATCAATTTAATGGTGAGACAAGCCTAAGCTCAGTGGTTTCTTGACATACTCACTCTTTCAGGGTGGAAACATTTACTCTGCACATCACAAGTCCACTCCCAATTGGTCATTTTTATACAGAAATTCCACCTTGGTCAAAAAGAACAAAGTAATAGGTAAAGTATCAGTTGAAAAGAGCTAAATAATAGTTAGAGCATGCAAAGCAAAAACCCTTTAAGAGAAATATTTTCCTAAAGAGAAAATGGCTTTTAGTAATCAGCTTTGCTCTACTGAAGCAACCCCGTTTATGTTCCCACATCATCATTTTTGTATATAATATATCATGGAAATACTTGTTTTTAAGATTAACATCAGACAGACTTTTTAAAACACAACTCTTTACAAAATATTCACTGCAATTGACTGAGCAGAAATAAATAAGCAACAGCTTGTGATGTGCTTGCTCTTCCCAGTTTGAAGACTCCTATATTGAATCATTCATATTTATAGTGTCCATTTAAATATCTTTACTGATTGGATTCCAATTACTGTATTGGATTTTATTAGGCCAGTTTACAATATTTGGAGGTGCAGTGTACACGAACAGCTGGGTGTAGTGCAATAGGTGACTAATGCAGCACATGGAATGCAGAGAACGTTTTTGCCCCTTCAGTCTCTAAAGCTAACACAGGAAAACATGACTAACACTTAGCCACCCTGGTATAATCTAGGAATCAAGCAAATCTTTGTATCCAGACAACCCTTAGCAATAATAAAATAAGGAGAAAAAAGGGAAAGTGAGAGCGCTGCCAAATGTAAATAATTGCACATGTGAAGTGGTTGTTTTCCCAGGTGGGGTTGCCAGCATGGATGTTGCCAATCACAGGCAAATACTGTATACTAAATATATTTAATAAAAATAATCTGGCCCTGAACCACAATAAAAAGGGATTGAGATGCTGCCATGGAATGACTGTGGTCCATTATTCAAACCACTTAAATATATTTACAGGACAGCTCCCATGTCGAAGCTGCCATTGGTACGGATGTGGTACAGAGAATGTAGAAGCAATGGTATTAGAATGACATCCACTTTGACACTGCGTGCATGCTTGGATAGTACAGTGGTTATAGATCTGCTTAGGAACCATATACTGGGCTTATAAGGTATTTTTCTTATTTAATGACTTATGCATTGGGATATATCGCATTTAAATAGAATATAACCATTCATTATAAAGGCTTTTGTCACGCCCTTTCCTAATCTTGGGGTTTCAATTTCATCACCATGCAGCACTATAATGGACACCACTTGTAAACTTGTGGGAACTGGTTTAAAATAGTAGTAAAGTAGCTCTGGGGTGGTACCACGCTGGTCATTTTCACACAGTGTTTTCTGCACTTTCTGAATGCAGTATTTACTTTATGGTGGAAGTGAACGTACATTTAAATGAACCCTTTTTTCATTTCTTATTCGTAGGTCACTAATACCTGGTGATTTGATACAAAATGCGGAAGCATCGATACTTGCCATTGTGTGCCCTCCTGGGGCTAATACTCTCCGGCTTTCACTCTACCACCGAAGCTCAGACCGGTAAGAGCATTTCATTCTATTTTTGGAGGTTTTAATCATGGGATCCAGTTTTCTTGAATGTTTTTTTCCTCAGGCACCTTGCATTAACTTAAAATTTTTTATTTTTTGGACAGTGGCTATAATCTGTTGTTATTAGTTTATAAATGACATAAACATACCTTTATTCCCCAATTTCAAATATATACAGGATTTTCTATATATATAACATAAAAGCAAACATTCATGTAAACCTGCACGTCTTAATTTTTGCATCATTATAGCACATGCTGCCACAGGTTAAATCAATACATTAGTAGAGAACATTTAGAAAAGTTCAACAGGTTAACAAGAAATATAATAAACAAAGACTGTAAAGGATAACAAAAGCTTGGTTAAGCTAAGGTCTCAAATGTAATGAAGTAGCCTGGCTCTGATTCAACCTGAAGCAGAGATGTATAGAAACATTTGATCTGCTGGAAAATAGAACGGCTGAGGCTTACCTCTATTTACAGTATCCTTGGGATAAGTCTTTACTGTATTGTAGGTCTTTCATAGCTATTTGATAAATAAATAGAGCTGTTAGTAGGGGTGACGTAGTGTCAAAAGAACAATATTTTGTGTATCTGGATTGGAGGGGAGGAGGGCCAGAGATTCAGGGCAGCTTTTAAAGTGACCATTACAAAGGAAGTGGGCTCAGGCAGACAGGAAGTAAAGCCAGGTCAGCAATGGAGCCTGACACACAGCAGAGGTGGGAGGATCCCTTTTACTTTAAATAGCTTCTGATCTAAATAACGCCCCCAATCTGTTCCACGCCTGACCTGTTTTTATTGTATTTAGTGATGTTCTTAAGGGAGTGGCATTGAATGTAAAGTTAAAGAGTCTTTAGATCCAATCGACGCTCTTTAGATTATTAAAATAGACCCAAAGGTCTTTGGTGGAACCAAGGATGTCTTGGGAATCCAAGCCAGTAAAGTATCAGAGCTCAGGGTCTACAGTGGAACACAAGGTGTGAACTGGAGTAGATGACAAATGCAGATATCCCATTAGGAGAGGTACCGTATGTGCCAAATTTGGGGTCTACTTAGATCATAAAGGATAGGGAATCATCTAGAACATAGCCCGAAGGTGTAGTGTAACAGTCTGAACTGAGCTGGGAATCGCAGACAGTAAACCACTCTGTAATGATTCCTTTAAAATCCCAAACTGGATTTTTGAGCTCCCTCTAATTCTGAATATGGAATTGAGTTATTTTTTTTTCGGCTTCCTTTGGGGAAAGTCCTCAACTGGTTATCTCTCTTAAAGATGGCCGACAGTGCATTGCAGCAGATATAATCTTTCTAGTGGACTCGTCGCGGAGCATTGGAAAGGAAAATTTCCAATATTTGACGGAATTTCTGTACAATGTACAAAGACTTTAAACAAGGGGGACAATGAATTTAATTTCACCATCATCCAGTACAGTGGCTCGCCCAAAACAGAATTCCAATTAAACACATATGCCGATAAGCAGGACATACTTTTCCACATATGGAGTGTGTCATATCAGGGGGGCGGCACAAGAACAGGCCTTGGGCTGGAGTACCTGATTAAAGATCACCTGACTGAGGCGGCTGGCAGCCTGGCCAGCGGAGATGTCCCGCAGAACATTGTAGTTTTGACGGATGGTCGTTCCCAAGATGATGTTATACCACCATCGTCAGTCCTCAAAATGGCAGACGTTGACATGTTCACAGTGTGAGTGCAGCATGCCGTGGAATAGGAGCTGATGGAGATAGCCAGCAAGCCTCTAGAGACTCACATGTACAACGTAGACAATTTTACCGCCCTACACAGTATAGTAGGAGATATAGTCACCAACCTCCATGCACCGCAGCTTCCCCTGCACTGGCTGAAGCACAAGGAGTAATAAAATATGTTACAGGTAAAGGCTAGCTGTGCTGTGGTGTTACCATACTAATTCGTTTCAGTCAATTAACTCCAAAACACAATAACTGGAGCAATAATCATCCCTTTCCTTGTCACTTGTGCTATCATTAACCTCACTGTGTTTTTTCGTAATGTTTAAAAGCCATATTTATGCATGAGTTTAATTCAGGCTTTAATTTGTGTTGAATTGAAAGGCGATCCTGTGCTAGGTCTTCCCTTCACACCCCCATAGATTCAGTTGTATTACATTTGCTTTTTATTACAGACCCATTAGTGAGTGAGAATCGAGCCTTGAGGGTATAGTTTATTGATTAGAGAATGGTGCACTTACATTATGAAAACTCAAAAAGTCATTTTTAATATATCTGTTTTATTCATCTGGGTATTTCATCAACCCCTTTGTCTTTAAAGAAATTTAGAAAAACTGAACATCTACTCAACTAAGTTAAATCACACACAATTATGCAAAATAACAGCCCAAAATTGTATTGCTGCTGTAATTGGGAGATTATTTATTTTCAATTGCATACAGTTAATATTACAGTAAAATAGGCATGTCACTATATATAGTGTGTGCATATATATATATATATATATATATATATATATATATATATAGAGAGAGAGAGAGAGAGAGAGAGAGAGAGAGAGAGAGAGAGAGAGAGAGATTATGCCCACCTTCTTATTTACCTAGGCCGTCATTTGCCATCAAATACTCCTCTTTTTGCTAGCTCAGCAGTTGTCAGTTTTGCAACACTGATCACAAGCAGTTCTATCAGGTTTTTTAATATTCGGGGTGGAATTACATTTTTCATTTAAACTGCCCTCACATCACACTAGGTCCAGGGTAATATGGCAGTACTGAAAAAGTACAAGTCACATTCTTGGTCTACTTGGTATGAGTAATAACAAGGGAAAACAATCCCACCTAATAACCCTTTCATCTTCTCATAATATCAAAGCTATTAACAGTCTACTTTTAACCATGACTGCAGCTTTGTGTAAATGTTTTGCTTCTTGTGTTTGACCACCAGCTTACTTCATACTGTGTTTGTGTAAATACCTTGTGCATATTGAATATTGAATTTGATACAGTGATGAACAATTCAGTCCAACCTTGGTCTATATCAAGCCCAGAGTAGACTTTAAAATGCTCTATTTCTGAATTGTAACTGTGGAGGTTACCCCAAACCCCCCTGTCTTATTATTATTATATCCATTCTTGTTCTGGGTATGTCTTCCTTTGGAATCATAGCCAGCATCTTTCTTTAAATCTTACTTACAGTAGGTTATCACAGTGGCATTTTAGCTCTCAGTTTTAGCATACTAGCCCATATTCGTGTTTTCTTGCATTCACAAATACAAACAAAGCCATGAATCCTACAGTGAGCAGCACAGTTCTACATTTCTTTGGCTAACAAGGTTGGACAGTTGAGTCATGACTGGTAATTTGATCACAATCATTTTTTAACATGAGTCTACATTATGTTGAATTTCAGAGGTTGGAAAAAGTTAGTGATATTGGTCCTAACCATACCAACTCCTTAACCTTGGTCAAGTCCACACCTATTAGATACTGCTGTGTTTAGAAGCTGAGCTTGTCAAATCTACAGCACAACAGCAGGACATTGTATAAATGCGACTGCTGTGTTTGTTTGGAGCTGTGCGAGAGGCAAATAAAAAGGGAGTCAGTAACATTGAAGGCATGTTTATATATATATATATATATATATATATATATATATATATATATATATATATATATATATATATATAATGAAAATGTGCCGGATTTGTAAAGTGTCAGTTCTCTTTTTTTAAAATTATTACTGGCTTGATCAAAGAATAATGAAGTTGCTGTAATTTTCCATACCTGAAGTCAAACAAAATGCAGAACAAAGAGCTTCTTTTAAACATGTTTTATGATTCACTGATTACTTGGTTGCATGGGGTCCTTCATTTTTAACGCTTTCACATTTTGCATTTGTTTTTCTGTTTTTGTTTTTCCCCCTAAAGCACAAGAGTCGGCTGACCTTATATTCTTAATTGACGGATCAGATAACGTTGGAGCTGCCAACTTCCCAATCATCCGTGATTTTGTTCTGAATTTCATTGATAACCTCAGTGTGGGAGATGATGCAATGAGAGTTGCTGTTGTTCAGTATAGTGATGATCCCAACATTGAGTTCTATTTAAATAGCTACAGCACCAAAACTGAGGTTATGGATGCCGTGAAGGGACTTAGCTTCAAAGGCGGAGCGGAGGCTAATATGGGGGCTGCTCTGGAGGCAGTGGCTCAAAACCTCTTCACAGCAGGCACAGGCAGCAGAGCAGAGGATGGGGTGCCCCAAACTTTAGTGGTTATCAGCGCTGGGCAGTCCAGCGACGATATCAGAGAGGGTCAGTTTGCTCTAAGTCAAGCTAGCATTTATACTTTTGGCATTGGGGCTGGGATTGCAGACACCTCGGAGCTTGAGCAGATCGCCACGAACCCCAGCTTTGTGTTTGCATCTCCAAATTTCGATGACATTGATGACCTGCAAGATCAGGTACTGCCATTAATTAATGGGCTGGCCCAACGAACCACTGCCATTCAGCCCTCAACCGTATTCACAGAAGGTATGTAACTAACAGACTGCGGACTGGTATAAAGTCCCACCCATCCTGTTTGGAATCCTAGCAATCTTTCCAGACTGTTTATTTTTTTCCTCTTTTTCCACCTAATACTCCAGCTTTGGGGGGGGGAGTCTTAGTGCTTTAGTGTAAGTAGGGTTCGTTAAAGGTTCAGGAATGGTGCCCAGTACTTCTAAAGTCACTCTTTAGGACAGGTGTCATGTAACTGGTTATCTTCTAGCCAACAATAATCTTTCTGTCTTTATTGAGTCTTTATTGTTAGAAAAAAATGCTTTGTTTTGTGTTCCCTGTTTCCAATAATTAATAATTCTAATTTCCAAAGGCATCACAAAGCTTATTTGTGTTAATGTAGCTCAGGGTTGTAAATTCAGGTTCAGGATCCGTAGAGAAATAATAATCTGTGCCATTGGTATTCTTTTGAGAAACACAACGATGCTGATACAAATCACTTAAGGAGTGTTTCTGAAAAGCAATTTGTATTAGAATAGTTTATACAGTAAACATGACAAATAATGATCTCAGCTGAAGCAACGAGAATCACACAGCTATGGTAGGATGTTAAGCACAATAGAGAAGCTATAATGGCTGATTAAACAGAAAGGAATCTCAGTATTAGGAAAATGTATAGTGTCTAATATAAAGTGTTCTGTTGATGGATAGTAGTTGATATATGTTGCACAGTTCATTAATCAGATATATGCTTGGCTAGCCAATACAATACATGTAGTAAATTCTGAGTTCATTATCTTGGCTATTTAAATCAATATATGGGCCAGTAGATGTTTTCTAGATTAATTATTTGCCAAGAAGTTTAACATTGAGATCAGTTGTGATATCCATTTCAGCCCTTTTCAACTGAAAAAAACTACTGCAACACAATAACTAGGAGTATTTCCGACTACTTCTTTTAACACTTTGCTTAAAGCATTACACACCAGTAACTCCACGTCAGTTAAGATTTGTGTTTGATGTGCTAGATTGTCTTTGGTGCATAGTACTGACTGTGAGCTTTATCCCTGGCTTTATTTGCTGGAATGGGTACACTGTAAATCTCAATACAGGTAAGTGTTAAACTAAAACTGACCACAAAACGAACATGTTACAGCATCAGTCTGAAAAAAATAGTATGAAACCTACTGTTCAAAGACTAAAGTAATGTTTTAAAAATGTCTTTAGAAAGCCAAAACACTTTTCTTACTGTAATGGTTGAAAAAGAGCATATTTTGCAGCCCTTTCATGCAGTATTGAAGTGTTTTTACAGGAGCAAACTGCTGAAACGACTAGTCCTTAAACAGGCCTCAGCTAAGAAGAGCTCTTGCTGAAATGTTTTGATAATTGTGGTGCTTGGCCTTCTCTAGTAATAATCCCACAAAGTAATATGTTATTATATAGTAGTTAAAAATTCATTTTCACTAGAAAGTTTTGAATGTGAATGTGAATGTGAACAGGAAAGCAGTAATATACAACAGGGTGTTCCAGCATGGTCCAATATCGACAACCTGTGGGAATTGTTCCACACAAGGCAAAGTTAAGTGCCATTAAGTCGTGCAGATTTTGGACCATAACTAAAAACGCTGATGTCTGTTAGTGCCCTTTCTAAAATGGAACACCCTCTGTACCCCACCCCTACCAAAGTGAATCAGGTAGAGTGGTTCTAGAAGTTCCAGGCTGTTCTGGTATTTATAACCACTGAGAATGCTCCCTCTATTCTTGGTCATTTTACAATGGATATTATCATTGCTAATTACTCATTTTTACATCTTAATAGGTGGCACTGAGGCCATCAGAGATTATTAGATTATTAAGTCAATTATAACAAATTTGGCAGCTAAGGTATGGACATTTAAAAAGGCAACCAATTGTCAGTGCCTCCTTTAACTAAGAGGTTAGAAGTTATTTAAGTGCATCTTTACATTAGTGACCACATTTAAAACCTGATACCATAGCCGCTGTTTGTGCAGTATACTGCATGTATTCACATATGCATATTTATATTTTCCTTTTCAGTTTCGCAAGTCAGCAGGAGGGACATTGTCTTCCTTATAGATGGGTCCCAGGTTATGGGTAATACCCTTTTTTCTGCCATTCGTAACTTTATAGTGGATTTTGTCAACAAACTTCCAATTGGACCTGACCAGGTTCAAGTCGCTGTGGCCCAGTACACCAGTGACGTTAGAATTGAGTTAAATCTGAACAGCCATGCAACAAAAGAATTGGCAGCTGCTGCTGTAAAAAAGCTGAAAATAAAAGGAGGCTCACAAGTAGCAAATACAGGAGCTGCCCTGGACTTTGTCAGAACCAACATGTTCATCCCATCTAAAGGGAGCAGAATACAACAGAATGTGCCCCAACTTATGATCCTGTTCACTGCCAGAAAGTCCAGCGATTCTATCGTCCAGCCAGCTGAAGAGATGAAACGCAGTGGGATCTTAACTTTGGCTGCTGGGGCCAAGAACGCTGACATTAAAGAGCTTTCACAGATAGCGTTTGATGAGAAGTTGGCCTTCATGGTAAAGGATTTCCGTGGGCTGTTCAAGAATCCACAAACTATTATTGCCCCACTGACTACTCTGTCTGGAGTGATTATCATGGAGGAGCCAACAGAAGGTACAGTGTAGTTTTTATGCATATATTTTATGCCTTTGTTTAAGGTTAGAGATTATGGACTCAGTTCTATTCACTTTGTATAGTGAGGGGAATGTTTTAAGAATAGAACACAGCTTTTTTGAAAAACGCATCATTAGGTGTTTTGATTTAAGGGTAAAACACGATAATGCTAGATTTCTACGGCCAAAATGTATTTTCTTTTTCAACAAAAATATTTTTTGACATTTATTTAAATATACTGTACTGCATTTCCCAAAAATGAAAAGATCAATCTAATTGGGCTTTTTTATATTATATTTAGATATCAAATTCAAGTCGGACAATAAATGTTTACATGTATAACTACCTACAATTAATACTCCCCTACATATAAGTCAAATAAAAAAAAATACTTTGTGGGTATCTACCCTTAATACATACAAAATAATGAAATATCTATCCAACAGGTGGCAATATTATCAAAGGTCAAGCAAACAACCAATCAGTAAATTAAACAATGTTTGTATTTCTGTAAAAACTGTTGGATGTTTAAAGTTCTCGTTTAAATTTCTAACCTGCCTGAGACGATCCAAGCTTCTCTCACATCCAAACACTGTTACCTTTATGTATTGTTTTAAAGAATATTATAAGAGAGTACTATTTTATTTATTGAAAGCTTTTGCTCACCTATATACAATGTTTGAGATGCGCCGTCTCATTTGCAAGGGTGTCCTGAGGGACAGCAGCCACACACACAAGCTTTCATACTATACATGAAAAAAAACTGTTGCAATCACAATATAAAAGCAAACTGAAAATCAGCATTTACAAATGCATGTCATTTTTAAGAAGTATTAACAATACTATTTTTATTACAAAAAACCCCCACATATATTCATGATTTAAGTGCATGATACATATTTAAATGCTATATAGTACACAAACATTTAGTCCCCTTCAGATCTGTTTACTTTTGTAACCTTTAGCACTGAAAACATAAAAATAATAATAATATAATAATAATAATAATAATAATAATAATAATAATAATAGGGTATATAATTAATAATAATAATAATAATAATAATAATAATAATAATAATAATAATAATAATAATAATAATAATATAATAATAATAATAATAATAATAATAATAATAATAATAATAATAATAATAATAACATCTACAGTTGTTAATTGTGCTTAATGCTGCAGGATTCTTTGCAGGATCTATTGGCCATATTCCGCTGTTGTTTTTGTTGTTAACATGGCATCCAAGCAAAGAAGCGTTATGTGGAATTTCTTTACCAAAGCAGGATAAAACTGAATTGGCAAACTCTGCCAAGGAAATATTGTATTCAAATGAGGAAGCACTATTACACTTACTTAACGTGCTCCCACAAATGACCGTGCCAACCTCTATTAGTTAGTGACTGCCTTAGAGTAAGCGTCACAAATGTGTAATAGAAAACAATTACAAAAGCACAGATTGAGTAGAAAGTCTACTTTTCATTTATGTTTGAAGAGCTTTCCAGGTAACAGAGCATGGTTGTAATTCAGCTGCTATGATTATGGTTTTACTGATTCTTCCTGTGTAATTTCCCTTCACAGTTATAATAACAACAACGCAGACTATTCCAAGAGTCGTGAGGGACATTGTCTTCCTCGTTGATGGATCAAGCAATGTCGGAAACGCCAATTTCCCTTATGTGCGTGACTTCATCACAAATGTCGTGAATAACCTCAATGTTCAACCGGATAAAGTTAGAATTGGCCTGTTGCAGTACAGCGGTGATCAGCGCACCGAGTTTTATTTAAGGACCCACACCACAAAGGATCAAGTGTTAGCCAACATAGCTCAGCTCAGGCTTAAAGGTGGAGCGGCTTTAAACACTGGTGCTGCTCTGGAGTACGCCCTTGCCAACCACTTCACGAGAGAAGCGGGGTCCCGGAGTGCTGATGGTGTAGCACAAGCCTTAGTGCTTATAACAGCAGGCATGTCTCAGGATGAGGTCAGAAGAGTCGCTGATAAAGTAGCCAATGCAGGTGTTGTGACATTTGCTGTGGGAGTGGGCCGTGCAGACCAAGAGTTTCTGCAGCCAATTGCCTTTGCCCCTCCTCTTGCTTACTACACAAGAGATTTTACTGGTCTGACAGGCATTGTGGAAGAGCTGATGACTCCTTTGCAAACAGTGGTGGGTGAAGTTCAGACGACTGAAGTTGTAGACGAAGGTGAGGTTTTTATTTTTTGTTTGTTTCCCGTGTGAAAAGGAAAGTATTATTCATCATGTCAAATGCTGTGTGCTTGAGAGGGCACTTTTAAGTGGATTTACAGCATTTATTATTGTGAACCCTCTGAATCTTGCTAATGCCAATATGTAAAATGACTTCCAAAGCTTTCTATCTGACTGTATATCTGACTTGTGAACAATCTTTATTTGGTTGAAATGTACTAAATCCCAAATCTAACCCATTTAGTTTAATAAAGAAGAAAAGCACACAATGTCTTAACTGTCTTTTCTCTTTTGAAGGTGTCAAAAAAGATGTTGTATTCCTGATTGATGGCTCTGATGATGTAGGAGGGGATTTTTCCTATATCCGTGACTTCATTTCACAAGTAATCCAAGCTCTTAACGTTGGAATCGACAAGGTGCGCATTTCTGTGGTCCAGTACAGTGACAGTGCATCACCCAGTTTCTATCTGAACTCCTTCACAACCAAAGAAGAGATCCTAAATGCTGTCAGTGGCCTCTCACTTATAGGTGGAACATCCTTAAACACCGGTGCTGCACTTAGTTTCCTCAAAGACACTATCTTTACACCCACTTACGGAAGCAGAATTTCAGAAAACGTCCCACAGTTCCTCATTGCAGTGTCTGCAAGAAGGTCAGAAGACAGTATCCAAGAGCCAGTCAGAGCCCTAAAGACAGCTGGGGTTGTGCCTTTCACCATTGGAGTCAAGAATGCTGACATCAGAGAGATAAGAGAGATTGCATACACTCCTTCTTTCGCATTCGCCATCAGTGACTTCAGCCAGCTTACCTCAGTCCAGCAGCAACTTGAAAACTATGTGAGGATTCTGACTAAGACATCCATTGATACTCTAATCCCAACAGGTAAGCTTAATTTTATTTTACTGGTTGTACACACGTTTTCTTCTCTTCAGAAAATGGACGGCTGTTTCTTGTAAAACCATTCATCCAAAGGTAGTTGTAATCATCGAAATGATGATTGTTTTCAACAGTAGTAACAAATAGAAACTTAATAATGTAACTACCATGTATCTTTACATTTTTTATGTCGTAAATTATGTTATCCTGACCTGCTTTTATTTATTACACATCATAGTTGTTACAGAAGCCATCAAAAGGGATGTTGTGTTTCTGCTTGATGGTTCTGATGACACTAGAAATGGATTCACAGCAATCCGTGATTTTGTTCAAAGAGTAGTGGAGAACATGGATGTGGAGGAAAACAAAGATCGAGTTGCTGTGGTCCAGTACAGTAATGAGCCTACAGCTAATTTCTATCTAAATACATACTCAACCAAGGATGATGTCCTGAATACCATCAAAGGCCTGAGACATAAAGGTGGAAGACCCCTCAACACTGGAGCCGCTCTCCAGTTTGTTATGGCCAATGTCTTTACTGCGTCTTCTGGTAGCAGACGTCTTGAGGGTGTGCCCCAGGTTTTAATTCTGCTGACTGGTGGAAGGTCCAGAGATGATGTTGGGGCTTCAGCAACTGCCTTAAAAGGTCTTGGGGTTGTGCCGTTTGGTATCGGAACAAGAAATGCAGATACCAGGGAGTTGCAAACAATTTCTTTCGCCCCTGATTTTATTTACCCAATCCCTGGATTTAGTGACCTGCAAACTATCCAGCAACAGCTTTTGTCCTCAGTTAAAAGCATATCTAAAAGTGCAAGTATACAGCCTGAAACTCCAACACTTATAGGTAAGAAATCTAACATGACTTTTACAGAAGTGAAGTATGTGACACAACATACCAATTTTAAGTCTAGATTAATCTCATTGCATAGCTTGGTCTGCCGAGGCTTGATCTTGCAACTATTGTTGATTTGTGCAATCTTGCTTTTATGTAGAAATCATGCTGAAATGAACAAAACAGAAATGGATGTTCATTACACATGGTTTTAGTATTGCACTATTTTGGCTACACAGTTTGGCTTTTCCCTTGTACCTTCTGTACTCCAGTACTGAAACTATCCATGCAATGTGTTCCCATGAAATCTGGGTCAACATATGACTTCCAATCTCTTCTGCTGTTCCTTGAGTCAATGATGTGAAATCATTGTTTACTGATGTTGAATGCGACTCTGGAAATCATAACCTTACTGTCGGCTTTTACATTATGTTCTTTTATACACTGTTGCTTTTTTTATCTTCACTTAAAATTAAATGTCTGTGGTGTAGTAGAGTATATTAAGAGATACAATTATGGCTATTCTTCTTGACCCCTCTCTAATAGATACTAACCAGTAGAGAGACAGTCTCTGGATCCTCTCTAATAGAAGTTGTTTCTTAGGTGCGCTTTGGCAGTTTTCACTTGAGACGGTATACAAACCTGACGATTTGCTTTAAAACTTACATTAAATGCTTCATTTCTACAGAATGGTCTTACTTAGTTAACAGTAAAGCATCTGACTTAATTTATTATTCCCCATGAGATGAGATGTACAGTGATCCTGTTGCAGTTCTTTGGGAATAGGATCTGCTACGTTCTTTGTTGAAGCATATTATGTTTCTTATGAATTTGTATTGTTGAATTGTACTCAGTTGAACATATTTCATAAGTTGTAATATTATAATGCTGCTGCAGTAGATTAGATTTATATATATATATATATATATATATATATATATATATATATATATATATATATATATATAAACATGCCTTCAATGTTACTGACTCCCTTTTTATTTGACTCTCGCACAGCTCCAAACAAACACAGCAGTCACATTTACACAATGTCCTGCTGTTGTGCTGTAGATTTGACAAGCTCAGCTTCTAAACACAGCAGTATCTAATAGGTGTGGACTTGGTTGGTTCTTCCAGTTATGAAATCTTCTCCATCACTTGGTTCACAAGTCCTCAGGGGAATGCTTGTGACAACCAATCTCTGTTGTTGCTCTTTCTTGAGCCAATGATTTTACATCATTGTACTTCATGTTTTTTTCATCTCAACAACTTCTACACTTTTTTCGGCTTCATAGTTCTTGTCACCTCCTCTAACTGCTGGTTCTGTTGTTGAGATCTTGTGCTTCTTTCTGGAGCAGTAAGTATGACTTCCAAAATCTTTATCATTGCTTCTAAGCCTGTGATTTTAGGTGATTGTTCTTTACAGTCCTGTAATACGTCATACTTCTGTATTCTTTGCTGACCTTGTTTGGATGTTTTTATGGTGTTCGATATGATATTCATAGAACTATAGGTGAAGACCTATGTAACACCATGCTTGGCAACATGACAGTAGTAGATATAAATTATAGATGGTTTCATCACATATGACTTGAACAGGAAAAGGATAACCCACTGGGCCTTAATTAAGTTTATGTCGTCACAAAAACATTTCATCTTTTTTGTCTGATATTCAAATTGAAATGCTTTGCCTTCCTGCTTTTCTTTTCTAGAAAGCGAGAACACTTTCTTTCAGAAATACGCTATCCAGTTGCTAATTGATTGGGTGTTTCTGAAATAGGCATGACATATACAATATCGATTAACCAGATAAGAAATAGGTCCAGTACAATGCTTTGTTTCTGCTGCTATTTATAGTTGTGCTGATTCATTCTGCCAAGGTGAATTTCTGTTAAGTGGTTGGCAGTTAATTTACATTTGTCCTGACCTGACACACACTACTTTGGTGAATTACTATACTCACCGACAACATATCTTTGGCTAACAATCTATTATTGTTTGTGATAAAAAATCTGAGTTAAATGCACAAATACCTGGCTTTGGCTATTATTCAATGCATTATAGTGTAAGTGTACCTATGATCTTGTATTCTAAGTCTTTACATAGTCTAACATATAACTGATGTTGGGATTCTTACAGTTTGTACTTGTATTAATATATACTTGAAAACATATGATAAAGTAAAAAACGGGTACACAGTACATGTACAATAATGTGCACGACAACATGCAACTTATCGACACTTTCTGTAGTGGTAGTTCCTTGTCATACTATGTCCTGTATTGAAAGTGTATATTATTAGGGTGAACCATAGAGTACATTTTTTTAATGTATTATATAGCAAATGTTTCGTTGCTACTCAGCACAATTGCTAAATATGAAAACCCCATGAATGTTATTCAGTTGTATTAACCGGTTTATTTAATATCTATCCTAGTTGAAACTGATGCTGTGAGAAGGGATGTTGTGTTTCTGCTCGATGGTTCTGATGACACTAGAAATGGATTCCCAGCAATCCGATTATTTGTTCAAAGAGTAGTGGAGAACCTTGATGTGGAAGCAAACAAAGATCGAGTTGCTGTGGTCCAGTACAGTAATGATCCAGAAGCATATTTCTATCTAAATACATATTCAACCAAGGATGATGTCCTTAATACCGTCAAAGGAATGAGACATAAAGGTGGAAGACCCCTCAACACTGGAGCAGCTCTCCAGTTTGTTATGGACAATCTCTTTACTGCTTCCTCTGGTAGCAGACGTCTTGAGGGTGTGCCCCAGGTTTTAATTCTGCTGACTGCAGGACGTTCCAGAGATGATGTTGGGGCTTCAACAACTGCTCTAAAAGGGCTTGGGGTTGTGCCATTTGGTATTGGAGCAAGAAATGCAGATATTCTTGAGCTACAAACAATTTCATATAATCCTAGTTATGCTTTGTCTGTTCCTGACTTTGATGCTCTTGATACCATCCAACAGCAACTTGTGTCCTCTGTTGCAAGAGTTGCTCGACAGGGAAGGCCAGACTCCACAACAGTCATAGGTAAGGCCATTTGATAATATAGAGATTATTTCCAAACAGAGTCAACTGGTTATATTTACACTGTGAAATATGATATCCAAATATGTTATTATAAAGTGTATATATTAACTAAATCACTATTGGCACATTTATTTTTATTGTGTGCTACTCTTGTTTGATTTTTTTAAATCATGTAAACCTCCCTGAGTACATTAAACAGTAAACTGGACTGGTATTTACAACCTTTCTTCAGCTGTGGTAAAATGTGCATGAATGCATTAATATTCTGAGATTTATAGCTTTTTTTTAAGGTAGCAATGAATCATGAAGCTGTGGAAATGGCCATGTGCTTTATTGTATAATGGACATGTAATTTATTGTATATATTTAATAGATGTGTGATTTATTGTATATGTTTATTTTGTTTGCCTGCTGGATACATTTCCTAAATAGATCTGATTAACACGTGTTTAATGTGATTCATAGTTCAAACAGAAGCTGCCAAAAGGGATGTTGTGTTTCTGCTTGATGGTTCTGATGATACTAGGAATGGATTCCCAGCAATCCGTGATTTTGTTCAAAGAATAGTGGAGAATCTTGATGTGGAGGAAAACAAAGACCGAGTTGCTGTGGTCCAGTACAGTAACGAGCCTGCACCTAATTTCTATCTAAACACATACTCAACCAAGGAGGATGTCCTTAGTACAATCAGAGGCCTGAGACATAAAGGTGGAAGACCCCTCAACACTGGAGCAGCTCTCCAGTTTGTTACGGACAATGTCTTTACTGCTTCTTCTGGTAGCAGACGTCTTGAAGGTGTTCCACAGGTTTTAATTCACCTGACTGGTGGAAGATCCAGAGATGATGTAAGGGGTCCAGTAACTGCTGTAAAAGCGCTTGGGGTTGTTCCTTTTGGTATTGGAACAAGAAACGCAGATACTCTTGAATTACAAGCAATCTCTTACGACCCTAGTTACGCTTTGTCTGTCACCGATTTTGGTGACCTTTTAAACATCCAGCAGCAACTTTTATTATCTGTGAAAAGAATTACTCAACCAAGAGAACCACCAACAGTCTTAGGTAAGGATGTGTGATTTAATGAACCGGTAGATATTGAAGGTCTACAACTACTTCAAAGTTAAAAAGCAGAAGTAAAAATTCCGAACAGAATTGGATCCTTTCTTTTTAGTAGAAGTTGCATTGTTCTGTGATTCTGTACAGCTGTACCAGCATCAAGTTTCATTTCTAGGAAAATTATAGTTTAGTTTTTTAAAGCAAAATTCTACAGTTGGTTGGCACTATTATGTTTCATTGTAATATGCAAAAAACAGTAAATGATTGACTGCAATCTTTTACTACCACTTGAAATTTACTACTTTGTTTTGATAAAACATTGTATTTAATCATAGCTGTGAACTTTCTATAGACTTAAAATAATTAAAAGTAAGATTATTATTATTATTATTATTATTTATTATTATTATTATTAATAATAATAATAATAATAATAATAAAATAATAATAATAATAATAATAATAATAATAATAATAATAATAATAAAATAATTATACTAGTTATACTTATATATCTGTCTTCTGAAAAACACCTGTTTTAATATACTTAATAGTTGAATCGGGAGCTGCCCAAAGAGATGTTGTGTTTCTGCTTGATGGTTCTGATGACACTAGAAATGGATTCCCAGCAATCCGCGAGTTTGTTCAAAGAGTCGTGGAGAATATGGATGTGGAGGAAAATAAAGATCGAGTTGCTGTGGTGCAGTACAGTAATGATGCAGCTGCAGCTTTCTACCTGAATACACATTCAACCAAGGAAGATGTCCTTAATACCATCAGAGGCCTGACACATAAAGGTGGAAGACCCCTCAACACTGGAGCAGCTCTCCAGTTTGTTAAGGACAATGTCTTTACTGCTTCTTCTGGTAGCAGACGTCTTGAAGGTGTTCCACAGGTTTTAATTCTGCTTACTGGTGGAAGGTCCAGAGATGATATTAGAAGTCCAGCCAGTGCTCTGAAAGAGCTTGGAGTTGTGTCTTTTGTTGTTGGAATGAGGAATGCAGATACTCTTGAGTTGCAAACAATTTCATACAATCCTAGCTCTGCTTTGTCTGTCACTGATTTTGATCAACTTCCAAACATTCAGCAGCAGCTTTTATCATCTCTGACGAAAGTTACCCGACAGAGAATGCCAGAATCACCAACAGTCTTAGGTAAGGAAAAGTGTACTGCTACTGTATCTGCTAAAGTTTTGATTTTAGTTCTCTTGACTATTAAATACTGAACATGTAGTAAAGTAATATTCAATATGCTTAAGGTTCTTCAAGTATTATATGTCTTTTTTGCAATAGATGGTTGGAAAAATAGGTCATCTTCTGTTTCAATTTATTAAAAAAATGGAAATGTTCTTTTATGTTTTGCACTGCTTTGCTTAATGTAGAATTGCTTCATGCATATATACACACACACACACACACACACACACATATTGTAATTCAAGATCACCTTTGATACAAAGTCCTAGGTATGATTTCTTTTTTTTAACATGCATATTTAATATGTGCCCTAGTTGAAACTGACACAGTGAGAAGGGACGTTGTGTTTCTGCTTGATGGTTCTGATGATGCTAGAAATAGATTCCCAGCAATCCGTGAATTTGTTGAAAATGTAGTGGAGAACCTTGATGTGGATGAAAAGAAAGATCGAGTTGCTGTGGTCCAGTACAGTAATGATCCAGAAGCATATTTCTACCTTAATACGTACAAAACCAAGGAAAGTGTACTCGGTGCAATAAGAAGTCTAAAACATAAAGGTGGAAGGCCCTACTACACTGGTGCAGCACTCCAGTTCGTTAAGAACAATGTCTTTACTCCTTCTGCTGGTAGCAGACGTCTTGAGGGTGTGCCCCAGATTTTAATTCTACTAGCTGGAGGAAGGTCGAGAGATGCTGTTAGGGGTCCAGCATCGGCTCTAAAAAGAATTGGTGTTGTGACATTTTGCATTGGAACAAAGAATGCCAATATTCTTGAGCTACAAGATATTATACACAATCCTAGTTATGCTTTATCTGTCCCTGATTTTGGTGACCTTCCAAACATTCAGCAACAACTTGTGACAAGAATGTTTCAATACAGAAGATCAGAATCACCTACAGTTGTAGGTAAGGATTTAGATTGTAGGGTGAAAGTCTTCACATAGAAGAAGAAAAATAACCAGAGAAAAATATATGATGATATTTAAATTCCAGTATAATATTTTCCAGGTTTGGAAATTATAAAAACCTTGTAATGTATCATTGGTTTAAGTGTATTAAAATCTCTAGGAGTAGGATTTTTCTTGACTTACCTAATACTTCAACAGTATTTTCTATTAATTATTTAATTAATGAATTAATAATGCATTTATTTAAAGTGTTTTACCAGGATAAATCCTTTCATGTCCAAGTTTATCCTGGGTTTTCTTTAAGTTACTGTACTCTCATTGACATATTTTAATATACTTTATAGTTGAAACTGAAACCAGCAAAAGGGATGTGGTGTTTGTGGTCGATGGTTCTGATGACACTAGAAATGGATTCCCAGCAATCCGTAAATTTGTTGAAAGAATAGTGGAGAACCTTGATGTGAAGGAAAACAAAGATCGAGTTGCTGTGGTCCAGTTCAGTGACGATGCAGCAGCACATTTTTACCTGAACACATATTCAGTCAAGGATGATGTCCTGAATGCCATCAGTGGCCTGAGACATAAAGGTGGAAGACCCCTCAATACTGGAGCAGCTCTCCAGTTTGTTATGGACAGTGTCTTTACAGCTTCTTCTGGTAGCAGACGTCTTGAGGGTGTTCCACAGCTCTTAATTCTGCTGACTGGTGGAAGGTCCAGAGATGATTTTAGGGGCCCAGCAAGTGCCTTAAAACGACTTGGTGTTGTACTTTTTGGTGTTGGACTGAGGAATGCAGATAGTAATGAGCTGCAAACTGTTGCATACGAGCCAAGGTATGCTCTGTCAGTCCCTGACTTTGATGATCTAGATACCATTCAGCAACAGCTCTCTTCATCTGTGACAGAACTTGTCAGACTGAGAAAGCCAGAATCTCAAACAGTCGTAGGTAAGGAAACTTGTGGTTTTACAGGGATGGCAATTTTTTTTCTTTTTAAGATTGGTTATAATATTTTATATTTTACGCATACAGATTCTCGATATGTGCAGCACCTGTTTGTTCTTCAATGGCAGATTTTAAATCGGTTGCTTTCTACATAGTTTTCATGTGCTCATTCTGAATTTCATTAATCTTTTAGGAATATTTGTGATGGAAATGTCATAAAAACCTTCAGCTACTTGATAGACCAGCATTTCCAAGACACATACTGTAGGTGTTTGGCTTAGAAACCCATGTCATATAATTAGGACTGGTGTGTTTCATTTTGAGATACAGGAATGTATACATGTATATGACAAAATATCGCTATTGAATTCTTGCTATCTGAAGTATAACATACTGCTGATATTATATTTTCTGAGATAATATTCATAAAGCACTAGTAAATTTACTGACTCAGTTTTGTTCACTATAATCACTGACATCTGCTTCAATATATTTGGTAGCTGAAACTGAAGTTGCCCAAAGAGATGTTGTGTTTCTGTTTGATGGTTCTGATGACAATGAAGATGGATTCCCAGCAATCCGTGACTTTATTACACACATTGTGGAGAACCTTGATGTGGAGGACAACAAAGATCAAATTGCAGTGGTCCAGTACAGTAATGATCCTGCTGTTAACTTCTTCCTAAACACATATTCAACAAAAGAAAGCATATTAAGTGCCATAGCAGACCTGAGCCATGCTGGTGGGAGACCCCTCAACACTGGAGCAGCTCTCCAGTTCGTTAAGGACAATGTCTTTATTCCTTCTGGTAGCAGACGTCTTAAGGGTGTTCCCCAGGTTTTAATTCTGCTGACTGGTGGAAGGTCCATAGATGATGTTAGAGGTCCAGCAACTGCTCTAAAAGCACATGGTGTTGTGTCTTTTGTTATTGGAATGAGGAATGCAGATACCAATCAAATGCAAACTATTTCATACAAGCCGAGTTATGCTTTGTCTGTCCCTGATTTTGGTGATCTTCCAAAAATCCAACAGGGACTTTTAACATCTATCACAAGTGTTATTCGAGAGAGGCCAGAATTAACAACAGTAATAGGTAAGGAAAAGTATAGTGAAATGCTTACTTTATTGGAAAGTTAAGTTCTAACGGCTGGTTTCACAGGCAACCAAACCTTACATCTTTAGCTTTCTAACTTTGTATAACTTGTTTTCAGTTCAGGAATGATGGTTCTGTTCCTTCATGTATGATTTAATTTATTTCATAGTTGCCACTGACACAGCACGAAGAGATGTTGTGTTTCTGCTTGATGGTTCTGATGACACTAGAAATGGATTTCCATCAATCCGTGACTTTGTTCAAATAGTAGTGGAGAACATGGATGTAGAACAAAACAAAGATCGAGTTGCTGTGGTCCAATACAGTAATGATCCAGAAGCAAATTTCTACCTAAATACATATTCAACCAAGGAAGATGTCCTTAATACCATCAGAGGCCTGACACATAAAGGTGGAAGACCCCTCAACACTGGAGCAGCTCTCCAGTTTGTTAAGGACAATATCTTTACCGCTTCTTCTGGTAGCAGACGTCTTGAGGGTGTTCCCCAGGTTTTAATACTGCTGACTGGTGGAAGTTCAAGAGATGATGTTGTGGGCCCAGCAGCTACCCTGAAAGGGCTTGGAGTTGTGGTTTTTGATATTGGAACACAAAGCGTAGATGCGAGTGAGCTGCAAACAATTGCATCCATTCCTACTAATGCCTTGTCTGTCTCTGATTTTGATGACCTTCCAAACATCCTGCAGCTGCTTTTATCCTCACTAACTAGAATGGATGGAGAACAAAGGCAAGAATATCCAGCAGTCATAGGTATGCAAATATGTTCTCCACTTATTTATATATGGAGTAAAGGTGTTTTTATTTGATTTAGATTGAATTGTATTAATTTGAAGGAATTTGTTTATCGGACCTCAGTCATACAAATACCAGCAGTACGAGCACTCTAGTGGTAAACCCTGTTTAGAAAAGCATTACCACTCATACACTTGTATTTTTATAGTATGCAATTAGGCTTATAATACTTTTGACTGCTTAATATGTCTTCAGAATGACATGTTTTCTGTGAGAGAGGCATTAACATTTTTTTGATATGGTTTATAGTTGAAACAGAAGCTGTGGAAAGGGATGTTGTATTTTTGCTTGATGGTTCGGATGATACTAGGAATGGATTCCCAGCAATTCGTGATTTTGTTCAAAGAGTGGTGGAGAACATGGATGTGGAGGAAAAGAAGGATCAAGTTGCTGTGGTCCAATACAGTAATGACCCAGAAGCAAATTTCTATCTAAATACTTATTCAACCAAGGAAGATGTCCTTAATACCATTAGAGGCCTGACACATAAAGGTGGAAGACCCCTCAATACTGGATCAGCTCTCCAGTTTGTTATGGACAACGTCTTTACTGCTTCTTCTGGTAGCAGACGTCTTGAGGGTGTTCCACAGATCCTAATTCTGCTGACAGGTGGAAGGTCCTTCGATGATGTTGGGGCTTCAGCAACTGCTCTAAAAGGTCTTGGAGTAGTGCCTTTTGGTATCGGAACGAGAAATGCAGATACCAGTGAGATGCTAGCTATTTCATATGATCCTAGTTTTGCTCTCTCAGTGACTGACTTTGGTGAGCTTCCAACCATTCAGCAAGATGTTTTATCCACTTTAAGAAGAGTTGTTAGAGAGATGGGGCTTGAATCGCCAACAGTTATTGGTAAGAAACAGTTGTTTAAAATTATAAAAGGATTGTCAACATTCAGTTTTAAATTAGAAATGTCCTATTAGCAACATTGCAATTTCCCCATGTATAAGTGCAGACAATTAATCACTTGGTACTCCCAGGACATACAAGGATTTTTTTATCATTTGATATATTAAACACAACAAACTACGTTTTACTTGACGGTATGAGCTGACAATTCTGAAAAAATTGTGAAATTGTCAGGTAAGGCCGCCACTGTGCCCTTACAGGATCCATGTTCTGACAAGGCTTTCCAGCACACACTGCTTAACTGGTACAGTAGCTGGGTTCACTTTAGACAACATGTGTAGTCACCACTGGGCAGGTTAAGTCAGCTCTAAAACCAGAACAGCCATGGTTGTTTTCATGTTGTCATAGAATTATATGTGCTTTGGAAAAGCTCATTAGAATAATTGGAATATTACACTGGAATATTACACTGTCAATCATGGTACTGCACCCAGGGTTTAGCTACTGGAGTTAAGGTCAGAAGGATTTACATTTAAAAAAAAAAAAAAAAAAGTTGTAAAAAAAAAATATGGATAAAGTCAGGATCCACAAGAACCACAAGACATAAGTGACCTAAGGAATTCAAATTAAATTACCCACAGAGAATTATTAAACTGATTAATACCCACTAACTTACTCTTGGTGTTGGAGCTCGACTGCACATGCGTAACTTATGAGTAAGGCTACGATATTGGCACAGTAACTTTTAGTACATTTCTTGGGCGAGGTGTGGTAAAAAAAACAAGAATTCACAAAAAGTTCACCAAATATTATAGTTTTAGCAACATCAAAATACACAAGACCTTTTAAATAGTACATCAAAACCAATAATAAAAAGACTATTGCATTTAACTACTGACCCGTTTAAATGTTACAAAACATGTTCTAAAGAAAGCCTCTGTTTGTTGGTAAACTTCTGTTCTCCGATGCATTTGTTCTTCTGTCTTTACAGAAAACAGCTCTCACAATTTGTTTTGCAGATTAGCTGTCACCACTTTCCATGCATACTCTCTCAGCTGTCTTATTCGCTGACCTATAACTACATGTAAATGCTTTATATTTTCAGTGCATGATGCTGCATGTTTTAAAGGAAATAAAAATCAAAAGTGTTTTTACATCCATATCCAAGATTTCACTGCCTTCTTTTATAATTCACGATTTTCACAATTTCTGTAACCTCTGTGACAAAATCATAGCCTTACTTACCAGTTAGCAAAAATAAACCGTGCACGCGTGAAGAAAAATAAAAACAACTTGCTAAACACTTTATCCATTTTTTTGGTTCCAAAAAAAGGCACTCCTAGTCAATAAATACTTCCACCTGCCAGATATGGTGTTTGAACACGCATCTGTTTTTTAGTTATTGTAGCGAAAAAAAAAAAACTCTTCACTAATTTGTCAAAACTTATTTTTTCGTGATTCTGTAACTTAAAAACTACCACATGGATTTTCACGAAACTAAATGGATGGATAAACAAATGATCTATCACACGAACACGGAGCATATGAAATGCCATCCCGACCCGTTTTGAAACGTTTTCTGAGTAAACCCCTTAAAATTGAGTTTAAACAAGTCTCTGCCAGCTATCGCGCCGTTAAAATGTACATTTTTGAGTCTGGGTCTAATATGTACTTGACGTACTCTTGACAGCCTTATAGTGTAAGGGAAATACTGAATTGTACTTCTTGTTCACTCACTGACACTTCTTGGCTTTTGCAGTCTTTTATTTTGATGGTGCTTTTAGAAATTCATTTTTATCTACTGTATAAAAAAAAAATACACAAGTTGGTGGTTTGTTTTGAGACGATGCTGATACTGTTAAGACTTATAGGTTGTTTCTTAACATATATTTACTACTAAATATGGAAATGGTGATTACAAGGATGGATTTTTTTTCAGTATTGCATTCTATTTACATGGTAACGCAGAATATGATACTGTTTATCAGAGCTAAAAACATCACTTTTTTTAAAAAGCAAATTTTTTACTATATATTATTGGACCTCAGTTCTTCAACTGTATGATCCATTTCTCAATGTAAAATATTAGGATTTCCTAACACCTTTATTTAATATATTCCATAGTTGAACGTGAAACTGTTGAAAGGGATGTTGTCTTTCTGCTTGATGGTACTGATGACACGAGAAATGGATTCCTAGAAATTCGAGAATTTGTTGAAAAAGTAGTGGAGAAACTAGGTATGGAAGAAGACAAAGATCGAGTTGCTGTGGTGCAGTACAGTAATGATCCAGATGCAAATTTCTACTTAAATACATATTCGACAAAGGAAGATGTCCTTAATGCCATCAAAGGCCTCAGACATAAAGGTGGAAGACCTCTCAACACTGGAACAGCTCTTCAGTTTGTTAAGGACAATGTCTTTACTGCTTCTGCTGGTAGTAGAAGCATTGATGGCATACCCCAGATTTTAATATTGCTGATTGGTGGAAGATCCAGAGATGATGTTGGGGGCCCAGCAAATGCTTTAAAAGAAGATGGTATTGTGCCTTTTGTTGTTGGAACAAGGAGTACTGATACCAATGAGTTGCAAACAATTTCTTATGATCCTTTGTTTGCTTTTTCTGTCACTGAGTTTGGTGAGCTACCAACAGTCCAACAAGAACTTGTATCTTCCGTGAAAAGAGTTGTCAGAGTGAGAAGGCCTGAATCACCAACAGGTATAGGTAATTAGCAATTTATTAATTTTATGAGGACAACAAATGCACAATTCTAAAAGTAAGAAGTTCCTGGAGAAAATCACGGTTTTCAATGATTGACTTCTGTCTGAACACATTTTTTTTTTTTGGTAACAGTAGCTCAAATTGGAAACATGAATAATGTATATCTTACGCTCAAAAATAGTTGGAGGTTTGTGAGTTGGAACTTTGTTTAACAAAGTCACAAGGTCTTGAATCTAATTGCCACATTTCCTATGTTTCCTTTTAGTCTTGTTTTAAACAATCAGAATGGTATACACATTCCATAATATACCTGTACTACTGAACTCCCAACTGACTGTCAAGGTTGATGTCATTTGTTCTTGTCAGCTATTGGAGGCTGTATTAATGTTTATTTAATTGTAGTCTACCTTTTCTGTGACTTTGTCAATCACTGTTTCCTTTGCACTCATACAATGAATCAGAGTAGTATTCAGCAACAGCTTATTGTATCAGTGATCATCAAGAGTTGCATTTCATTTACAGCTATATGATCGCAGTTTTAAAAAGTATGTTAAACTACCTTCTAGGCAATAATTTTAGTCTTTTTCAAATTTAGTAAAGTTTTATTTTTAGGTTGGTATGTAATGCCTGTAGAGTAAGCATGATTCTGGGTTAAATGTGAATAGTACTTGGAATTCAGATTTACTGAAAACACTGACAAACACAATAACCTTGAACATGTGGTATGTTCACTGAATTCTACATTCTAAGTTTCAGTTACAATACTATTGTGGTCAGCACATTTATCATCAGCATAACACATAATATGAATGGCCCTGCCAAGAATAAATGTATTTGAGTACAGTAATGAAACCATGCAAGCTATACATTTGTTCAAGTTATCAGTGATTCATGGTATATACTGTATGCCATGGTAAATACTGTGTATGTATTTAATTTCTTGAAAATCACGAAAGCAAGGCTCAGGATATAAACTTGTTTCAAGTGCATGTCATGTTTTTTTTTTTTATTTTATTTCTATAACACCAGCATTTATAATTATTTATAGTTCAAAGAGAAGATTCTCAAAGGGATGTTGTGTTTCTACTTGATGGTTCTGATGACACTAGGAATGGATTCCCAGCAATCCGTGATTTTGTTCAAAGAGTAGTGGAGAATATGGATGTGGAGGAAAATAAAGATCGAGTTGCTGTGGTGCAGTACAGTAATGATGCAGCTTCAGCTTTCTACCTGAATACATATTCAACCAAGGAAGATGTCCTTAATACCATCAGAGGCCTGAGACATAAAGGTGGAAGACCCCTCAACACTGGAGCAGCTCTCCAGTTTGTTATGGACAATGTCTTTACTGCTTCCTCTGGTAGCAGGCGTCTTGAGGGTGTGCCCCAGGTTTTAATTCTGCTGACTGGTGGAAGGTCCAGAGATGATATTGGGGCTGCAGCAACTGCCCTAAAAGGTCTTGGGGTTGTGCCGTTTGGTATCGGAACAAGGAATGCAGATACCAGGGAGTTGCAAACAATTTCATACTACCCTGCTTTTGCTCTTTCGGTTTCTGACTTCTCTGACCTTCCAAACATCCAGCAGCAACTTCTATCCTCTGTGACAAAAATTTCCAGAGAGATAACAACAGAGACACCATCAATCATAGGTAAATAAAAGGCGATTAAAATTGAAAATAGGAATTTCAATACTTAGCTCCATTAGCATTTATGCAAGTACCTGTTTCATAAGGGTTCTAGAATCTGATGCATGTTTACACAAAAGTGAAAAGTGAGTGATGAATAATTCACATTGCAGTGCCATGACAAAGCATCGCCGAATATTTTTTCAACGTGAAAAAATTTCTGATCTCATTGTGACTTGATTATTTAGACCAGGCTTTTCTCCAGCACTTTGTTTCTTTCCATTGTCTTCCACTCAGGAAACAATGTGGAATTTTAGACCTTACAACCAACTATCATAACTGCACTCCCAGAGCCATCTTTTTGGATTGTTTTCTATGTTTCCTATTGTTTCAGTGAACAGACAAGAGCCACCTCATTTGATCTTGTCTTACTTTCCACACTATACTGAATCTGCCGTCTTGGCATCTTCTCTTTTTGTCAGTTTAAATAGGGCATCTTATTATCTGTATTTTATACATGGGCATAGACTAGTGATGTATTTCTTAAATACATGATTGTTGGCTTACAAATTAACCTTACCAATGCAGTTTTTTCTTCTTTTTTTGAGTATGATATATTCTGTGCCAGTGTGTATATAAGAAAGTTGTACTTTTAGTTATTAATAGAAACAGGTGGTAAAGAATTTGTGTAAGCTAAATTTAAGACAAGTGAATATTTTCCTTCATCCCTTTAATTACCAATCTGGTCTAGCACTGCCTCTCTTGTTTATGGATTGAAAGAACACATTTGTATTTTGATTTAAAAAAAAAAAAAAAAAAACCTATAAACAATATGTAGGTGCATTTCATTATTGTCAGGTTAAATGCACTGGTTAACTTCACGTATAGCATTTGTCCTAACTCCACGTGAACTTTTTTCTTCTTATGTTAACCCCTGTGTTTGTTATACTTCATAGTTGACAAAGAAGGTGCCAAAAGGGATGTTGTGTTTCTACTTGATGGTTCTGATGATACTAGGAATGGATTCCCAGCAATCCGTGATTTTGTTCGAAGAGTAGTGGAGAATATGGATGTGGAGGAAAATAAAGATCGAGTTGCTGTGGTGCAGTACAGTAATGATGCAGCTGCAGCTTTCTACCTGAATACATATTCATCCAAGGAAGATGTCCTTAATACCATCAGAGGCCTGAGACATAAAGGTGGAAGACCCCTCAACACTGGAGCAGCTCTCCAGTTTGTTAAGGACAATGTCTTTACTGCTTCTTCTGGTAGCAGACGTCTTGAGGGTGTGCCCCAGGTTTTAATTCTGCTGACTGGTGGAAGGTCCAGAGATGATGTTGGGGCTTCAGCAACTGCTCTAAAAGGTCTTGGGGTTTTGCCTTTTGGTATCGGAACAAGAAATGCAGATACCAGGGAGTTGCAAACAATTTCGTACTACCCTACTTTTGCTCTTTCGGTTTCTGACTTCTCTGACCTTCCAAACATCCAGCAGCAACTTCTGTCCTCTATGATAAAAATTGACAGAGGCCAAATAACAGAGAGACCAACAGTCGTAGGTAAGGAGCATTACCAAGCAATTTTAATACTGGTATTTATTTATTTTTCAACATCAACATAAGAGACTGTAACCAAGTGGTTTCTGATTGGGATTTTGGATTAGTTAGACAAAGCTTTTCTCCAGGGCTTTTTTTCTTTCCATTGTCTTCCACTCAGGAAACAATGACGAGAGTCACTTGATGATTATTCTCCATCTGAAGTATTTTTGAATTAACATATGTATTTAATGTTATTTATAGTTGAAAGAGATTCTGCCCAAAGAGATGTTGTGTTTCTGCTTGATGGTTCTGATGATACTAGGAATGGATTCCCAGCAATCCGCGAGTTTGTTCAAAGAGTAGTGGAGAACATGGATGTGGAGGAAAATAAAGATCGAGTTGCTGTGGTGCAGTACAGTAATGATGCAGCTGCAGCTTTCTACCTGAATACATATTCAACCAAGGAAGATGTCCTTAATACCATCAGAGGCCTGAGACATAAAGGTGGAAGACCCCTCAACACTGGAGCAGCTCTCCAGTTTGTTAAGGACAATGTCTTTACTGCTTCTTCTGGTAGCAGACGTCTTGAGGGTGTTCCACAGGTTTTAATTCTGCTGACTGGTGGAAGGTCCAGAGATGATATTGGGGCTTCAGCAACTGCTCTAAAAGGTCGTGGGGTTGTGCCGTTTGGTATTGGAACAAGAAATGCAGATACCAGGGAGTTGCAAACAATTTCATACTACCCTACTTTTGCTCTTTCTGTTTCTGACTTCTCTGACCTTCCAAACATCCAGCAGCAACTTCTGTCCTCTATGATAAAAATTGCCAGAGGCAGAATAACAGAGAGACCAACAGTCGTAGGTAAGGAGCATTACCAAGCAATTTCGAATACTGGTATCTATTTATTTTTCAACATTAACATAAGTGACTGTAACCAAGTGGGATCTGATTGGGATTTTGGATTAGTTAGACAAAGCTTTTCTCCAGGGCTTTGTTTCTTTCTATTGTCTTCCACTCAGGAAAGAATGATGAGTGTCACTTGATGATTATTTTCTATCTGAAGTATTTTTTAATTAACATATATATTTAATGTTATTTATAGTTGAAAGAGATTCTGCCCAAAGAGATGTTGTGTTTCTGCTTGATGGTTCTGATGACACTAGAAATGGATTCCCAGCAATCCGCGAGTTTGTTCGAAAAGTCGTGGAGAACTTGGATGTGGAGGAAAATAAAGATCGAGTTGCTGTGGTGCAGTACAGTAATGATGCAGCTGCAGCTTTCTACCTGAATACATATTCAACAAAGGAAGATGTCCTTAATACCATCAGAGGCCTGAGACATAAAGGTGGAAGACCCCTCAACACTGGAGCAGCTCTCCAGTTTGTTATGGACAATGTCTTTGCAGCTTCCTCTGGTAGCAGACGTCTTGAGGGTGTGCCCCAGGTTTTAATGCTGCTGACTGGTGGAAAGTCCAGAGATGATGTTGGGGCTTCAGCAACTGCCCTAAAAGGGCTTGGAGTAGTGCCTTTTGGTATCGGAACAAGAAATGCAGATACCAGGGAGTTGCAAACAATTTCATACGATCCTGCTTTTGCTCTTTCTGTTTCTGACTTCTCTGACCTTCCAAACATCCAGCAGCAACTTCTATCCTCTCTGACACGAATTGCCAGAGAGCGAACAACAGAGACACCAACAGTCTTAGGTAAGGACCAGGTTCTTTAAAGTGAAAACAGCGATTTGAACACAAAGTGCCATTATTTTTCTGCAAGTACCTGTTTGATTGGAGTTTTTGGTATCTGATGCATTCTTACTTTGCTTAAAAGTGAAGTGCTAATGACATATAATTAATAGCATCCTCCCAATTTTAAGCAATATTGAATGTATCAGTGTTGTTTTGTTTAAATGTTGTTGTTTTTTTTTCTACATAAACATTTCTGATTTAATTTGGTCTTGGTTCTTTAGACCAGGCTTTTCTTGAGCATCTTTCCATTG
Organism: Polyodon spathula; assembly: GCF_017654505.1. NCBI lineage: Eukaryota > Metazoa > Chordata > Actinopteri > Acipenseriformes > Polyodontidae > Polyodon > Polyodon spathula. The sequence goes on from NC_054543.1 coordinate 45,870,946, forward strand.
TCTTCCACTCAGGAAACAATGTGGAATTTTAGACCTTACAACCAACTATCATAACTGCACTCCCAGAGCCATCTTTTTGGATTGTTTTCTATGTTTCCTAAGTGACTAGTGTGGCATTTTATATTCAGTTTCTAAGTGAACAGACAAGAGCCACCTCATTTGATCTTGTCTTCTTTTCCAGACTGTACTGAATCTGCTGTCTTGGCATCTTCTCTTTTCGCAGTTTAAATAGCACTTATTATTATCTGTATTTTATACATGGACATGGCGTAGACTGGTGAAGTATCTTGAATACATGGCTGTTGGCTTAGAAATCAAAATGTGAAATGCAGTTTTTTAATTATTTATTATTTATTATTTTCTTCTTGGGAATGATATATGCTGTGCCCGTGTTTATATAAATAAATATTTACTTTTAGTTATTAATACATACGCGGTAAAGAATTTACGCATGAGTATAAGGCTGACCGATGGTTAAAGAAAGGTGCTTTTAACCAGGAGTGACCTTGAGGAAGTCACTTAACATCTTTATACTCCAACTTTTAGAGAAAAATTGGTATTTGGCTGTTCGCCTCAAAATTTCTTTGAGCTCAACTGGCAAATCACAAGAAAAAGCAGACTGGGACATGCCAGCAACAATTGCGAATGTTTAAAACATGCTTTCAAAAGTTTTTTTAACAAATTGATGCAATTATAAGTGCCACAATTGCCCACAGCTTTCATACTTCTCATTATAATATTTTTAAATCCTTATTTGCACTGTCTCCGCCCCCTTTTTGCAAATTTATGCAGGAATGCCCATAATTACATATTCATCTACAGTTGAACTGCAAACAAAAGCTGCTGCCACAAAGCATTCCCTAAAAAGTCTCAAATAACATTACGCTTGTTTAGTACATTTCACCCAAAACTTCTTCAGCTAAGACGACATAAGAAGATATTTGATGAAGATATCATGGAGCTTTACATTATGAAATGTACGACGTTGAAGACAATCTTGCATTACTTTTCTGAAGGGTGTTACTTGTGCTAAGATTTCCGTTAACACGTCTTCAAAAGTTCTCCAACTAAATTGTGTTTTTTAATTAACACGTTATTTAATGTTATTTATAGTTGAAAGGGATTTTGCCCAAAGGGATGTTGTGTTTCTATTTGTTGGTTCTGATGACACTGATGTATTGATGTACTACAGTACAGTAATGACCCAGAAGGAAATTTCTACCTGAATATTTATTCAACCAAGGATGACATCCTTAATACCATCAGAGGCCTGAGACATAAAGGTGGAAGACCCCTCAACACTGGAGCAGCTCTCCAGTTTGTTATGGACAATGTCTTTACTGCTTCTTCTGGTAGCAGACGTCTTGAGGGTGTGCCCCAGGTTTTAATTCTGCTGACTGGTGGAAGGTCCAGAGATGATGTTGGGGCTTCAGCAACTGCTCTAAAAGGGCTTGGGTTTGTGCCTTTTGGTATCGGAACAAGAAATGCAGACGTCATGGAAAAACAGTTGCATATGATCCTAGTTACGCTTTTTCTGCCTGTGACCTTCAAAGTATTGAGCAAGTATTTATGTCCTCTGTTACAGGAGTTTCATTGTAGAGAACAGCAGAACCCCTACAATCATAGATAAGGGAGAATGAATTAAAACTAGAACTGCTTAGAACCATATTGTGGGTCATTTTGACCCACACATTTTTAAACTGCTTAGATATGAAAATGAAAGACAAACGATCAGATGGAACTCAGAAGTTTTATTAATGAACATCATTTCAAACATTTGGACTGCAGAAACGCAGTATTTAATCACCCAGCTGCTTATCCCAGGATTCCACGTGGAGTGCAAAACAAGTCCAAATTTGTCACTCCCGAGAGAATAGCATGCAGTCGCTTATATGTGCATCTGCAAATTTTAACACATCTTTTTAAAGTGCTTCAGTTAATAAATAAGTTGACAATAGAGTAAAGTTGTCTGCAGTTTTGATTTTCACTGGCAGATGGCAACAGTCCCTAAGAAATGTACTTGACTGACCAGGTCATCTGTATACATACAGCTGAGAGTGACAAATGGATGCCTGTGTATGTACAGGTTTGGTACTGGTCAAAACGGCCTATTTATTTATTGTACCTACTGATAATAATTCATATAAGAGCGTGTGATGGGGAACTACCCCATCTATATGAATGTGTTTGGAACTGGCAGGGAGGGGGTTAAATTCCTCCCTGCCAGGAAAACATGTGAGAATGTGGCTGGAGCTCTAATTGAATAATTAGTAATTATTGATTAATTGGGCTCCAGCCACAGGGGATAAAAGCCAGGGGAGAGGCCCTGGCTGAGAGGGTGTTCTTTTGTTTGGGAGTTTGCTTTTGTGTTGGAGAGCTTTATGTTTAGAATAAAGGAGTGTCTTGTTTTAAAAGACCTGGAACCTGACCGTTTACTTTGTAAGTTCATTTTGGTTATTTCTGTTTGATCCTCTTTCTGTTGGCCCTTGTGCCTATTTATTTGATTATTTTTGTTTAATAAAGAACTTTATTTTTGCCTTTACTCTGTCTCTGAGCCTTAGCTCTCTGTCATCCTGTCACAGAGCGCTATACACCCATGCCGGAAACTGGGGAAGATACTGTACATGACGTGACTGAAAATGTGCAACTGAGGTTTTCTGATGTATATGTGTTAGATAAAGATGTGAGCATTGATGAGGGTTTGAAGTCTGCTTTGAAATTTATCACACAAAAAATAATTTCTAAAAAGTGATATGCCTGCACAAGTATTATTTATACTTATCTAATGCTGCCATTGGAAAAAATATATATGATGTGATCTATATTATAAACACATTGTTGTTATTTAAGTTCTATTGAAATAATGTATTTCCCGCTTTTCATAATAATAAAAAAGTGTGTATTTTCAAAAATATGGCAATGTACATACAAAACTGTAAAAGTAAAAAAAAAAAAACAGTAACATAAAAATGAATATACTGCTTCCGGGCATGTAACCCTATGCTGAATACGCCTCTGTACCGCAGCAGCTTTCAGCAGCATTTGTCTATTGCACTGGAGCCTGTACTCCACTGCGTTTCTTCTTCCTGTATTACTCTGTTTGTTTATTTGTTGTAATTATTTAAAAATTGTAGTTCTCATAAACTGGTACGTCACTTTGAATAAAAGTGTCAGCTAAATACAATAATAATAATAATAATAATAATAATAATAATAATGTGCATCTGGGGGCAAATGAGGCAGCTGTGGCTATTCAATCCTACTTGATCATTCAAAGACCAGTGTATGTAACGTGAATAACATCAAATAGCACCCAAAAAAGCACAATCCTCACAGATGTAAAGCAAAAAAGAAAATACAACTGAATTATTGTTCAAAGTTAGCGCATACAGCGATTACAAAAAAATGTGTAAACACTTTTGTGTATATAGATGTAAATGGGTAGGCCTATATACATACAAAACTATAAAACTGAAATATTTGTTTTTCTAAAAGTAATATATCTATATATATGTTTCATATTAGGTGCAGAAATTGTTATCCTACATTCCATTTCCCTTTGCTGCGTGTATTTATGGGCAGCTTGCAGGATTCAAATGGAAATGGCTACTTTCAAGATTAAATATTTCCTTCTGATATTTTTCTTGAACAAAATGAAGGGTTGATGTCTCCCAGATATATTGAGAAATGAAGCAACTAGGCTTTCACTGAGTTGGCAACTTGGTGCAATTGTACAAATCCATTATCAGCAAATCTCGGCCTCGTTGCTCTCTGATAGGAGTAGTCAGTTTACAAACAAAGAAAGACTCGAATTAAAAAAAAAAGTGTGCTAGAGGAGGAGGGGGCGTGTCTTGTTTGCTATATTTACAAAAAAAATAGAATATATTACGTTATATTAAAACGAAAACTAATCCAAAACTGGTCAAATTGACCCACGTAACAGTTCTAGTGTTAAAGGGATTCAGGCAGAAAGTAAAGTTCACAAATGTAGTTTATGTGGAAACTGTGTACTGTTGTTTATCTTTTATTGTGTTGTTAACTGTGCCAGGCTTCATAGTTATCCTTAGCTATCCTATATTTGCTTTCTGTGGACAATTTGATCACCAGTGCCTATAATGACATCACATTGAGCACCTCAAATAAGTGTAATCTCTTCATTAGAACCCCCTCCCCCCTGCCTTTTTAATGCAATGATTTTGTCTTGCGCAATGGTGAAATGCTTGTTTTAAAGTACTGTTGATTTAAATATGTGTTTTATGTTTTGCAGTTGAAATGGAAGGTGCAAAAAAGGATGTAATCTTCCTGATCGATGGGTCTGATGATGTTGGACGTGACTTCCCCACAATTCAAGAGTTTGTCCGAAGAGTTGTGGAAAATCTTAATGTTGCTGAGAATAAGATCCGTGTAGCTGTGGTCCAGTACAGTGACACTCCCAATGCTGATCTGTACCTGAATTCACATACAACCAAACAAGGGGTTCTTAATGCTGTCAAGGGACTGAGACACAAAGGTGGAAGGCCACTTAATACTGGTGCAGCGCTTACTTTTGTCAAGAATAATGTAATTTCCCCTTCATCTGGTAGCAGAATCCGTGAAGGTGTTCCCCAGTTTTTAATTGTTGTGACAGGAGGACCATCACGTGATGATGTACAAGGTCCAGCAACAACTCTTAAACAAGCTGGGGTTGTACCCTTTGGTATAGGAGCCAGAAATGCTGATTCCAATGAGCTGCAAATTATTTCCTATAATTCTCGGTTTGTTTATCCAGTTAATGAATTCCGTGACATCTACAGTGTCCAACAACAACTAATATCCTCCTTGACAGAATTGTCTAAAGAAGAAATTGATCGTGAAGGGCCGACTTATCCAGTTGTTACAGGTAAGAGAAAATCCTGCATAATAAATGTGAATGAAGCTCTGCATCACAGTCAGCTGTCATGATGGAACCCATAACAGTAGCAGCATGCCCTGGGTTCATTTAAATACAGGAATATAGTATACAATATTATGCAATGAGAATGATATGACTGACCAAGCAGAAGTAAATCTTCAGGACACTTTGAAGCATAATGGATAATGACATGGAAGTATTTTGTCTGAATAGATATAGAGATGAGGTTTAACAAAATTCAAATACTTTATACAGGTTGTTTTATCACTCTATGGTCAGTCGTTGTTTATTGATACTACAGAGTGCATAATTTTTCAATTGATTCCTCCAGCAGTTCTTTAGAAATTTATGGGGGTGACGGACGACTAATTCTCAGTCATTGTTTTTTTTTTTTTACTTATATATAGATATGTAGATAATAATTAGATGTCCTATTTACAACCTCACATAATGATTGTTATTGCATTGTATTACAGCTTTCCAAGACAGTGACAAGAGGGATGTTGTGTTTTTAGTTGATGGCACATCCGCAGTGAGAAATGATTTAGGTAGCATCGGCGACCTGATTACCAGAGTGGTAAATCAGTTGGATGTTGGTTTGAACAAAGTGAGAATCTCTGTGGTGCAATACAGTGATGATGCCAAGACGGAGTTCCTACTCAACGAACACTCCACCAAAGAAGAGGTTCTCAGTGCAGTCCAGAGAATCAGAAACAAAGGTGGGAACAAGTTGAACACCGGCAAAGCACTAGAGTTTGTTTCAAGAAACATCTTCCAGAGGCAGGCAGGTAGTAGGATAGAAGAAAACGTCCCTCAGTTCCTGATTCTCATCACTGGGGGAAGGTCTGCAGATGATGTTTTCGCTCCTGCTGAAAGGTTAAAGAAGAACAACGTGGCACCTTTTACCATTGGAGCGAAGAATGCTGATGAAGAGGAGTTAAAGCTGATATCTCTCTCTCCTGAATACTCTTACACTGTAAAAGAGTTCCGTGATCTGACTGACATTGATCAGCAGCTGCTGACACCTGTAAAGACGTTAAGTGCCACTGATATCAGACAGAAGATCCCTTCGGTTACAACTGAAGGTAAGTGAAATGAAGGTGTAAATATACTGTGTATTTTCATGGCGTCTCATCTGATCTAGAAGTAATTCACAAACCCTAAACATGCAGTTGTGGGTGGGTAAGCAGCATGTATCAATGAAAATGTGGAATTACTTCTTGAAAGGAAAATCTCCCTCTCTTTTCATTTGAACAGTGATTTCTAACCTTGGGAAAAAGGACATAATTTTCCTTATTGATGGTTCTGACAGTGTTGGCGGGGATGGCATAGCGCATATTCGAGACTTCATGATCCAGGTCCTCCAGCAGCTTGATATTGGTCCTAATCAGATACAAGTTGCTGTGGTGCAGTATAGCCGTACCCAGAAAACAGAATTCTCTCTGAACACCCACTCTAACAAGATAGCTGTGATAAATGCAGTGAGAAGACTTCGCCACATGGGTGGCTCCACTGTAAATCTGGCAGAGGCAATAGACTATGTTGTGAGAAAGGAACTGATGGCAGCAAACGGAGCCAGACTAGATGCCTCACAGCACTTAGTGGTACTCACTGGAGGGAGATCCCAAACTGACGTGAGCAAATATGGCAATCTGTTAAGAAGAACAAATGTCAACTGTATAGGAATTGGTGCCAAGAATGCAGATGGAAGACAACTGGCTGAAATTGCCACAACCAGTGAAGATGTTCTTCAAGTAAGCGACTTCGCCAACCTTCCTGGAATTCAGGACAAGTTCATTGCAAGACTGAGTGGAACAACGCTACCAACACCTACTGAGCCTACTGACTTTGAAAATGGATATGGTAAGAAGTTAAGAAGGAAATTAATTAAGACAATCTTGGTGCTTGATTGCCATGGCATATTTAATGCAACAAAAATATAGTATAAGGCATTATAATATATCAGAATATATGATAAACTGAAGGTGTATTGTTCCATTCAATTATACAGGTGTAGTAATTAACTTAAAAATTTGTATCCTGAAGTGAATCAGTGACCTTTTTTAAGACATGTTTATAAAAAGAAATAAAGAATTAGTCAGATATATATATATATATATATATATATATATATATAATATATATATATATATATATATATATACAGTACTGTGCAGAAGTTTTAGGCAGGTGTGAAAAAATGCTGTAAAGTAAGAATGCTTTCAAAAATAGACATGTTAATAGATTATATTTATCAATTAACTAAATGCAAAGTGAGTGAACAGAAGAAAAATCTACATCAAATCCATATTTGGTGTGACCACCCTTTGCCTTCAAAACAGCATCAATTCTTCTAGGTACACTTGCACAAAGTCAGGGATTTTGTAGGCATATAGTCAGGTGTATGATTAAACAATTATACCAAACAGGTGCTAATGATCATCAATTCAATATGTAGGTTGAAACACAATCATTAACTGAAACAGAAACAGCTGTGTAGGAGGAATAAAACTGGGTGAGGAACAGCCAAACTCAGCTAACAAGGTGAGGTTGCTGAAGACAGTTTACTGTCAAAAGTCATACACCATGGCAAGACTGAGCACAGCAACAAGACACAAGGTAGTTATACTGCATCAGCAAGGTCTCTCCCAGGCAGAAATTTCAAGGCAGACAGGGGTTTCCAGATGTGCTGTCCAAGCTCTTTTGAAGAAGCACAAAGAAACGGGCAACGTTGAGGACCGTAGACGCAGTGGTTGGCCAAGGAAACTTACTGCAGCAGATGAAAGACACATCATGCTTACTTCCCTTCGCAATCGGAAGATGTCCAGCAATGCCATCAGCTCAGAATTGGCAGAAAACAGTGGGACCCTGGCACACCCATCTACTGTCCGGAGAAGTCTGGTCAGAAGTCGCCTTCATGGAAGACTTGCGGCCAAAAAGCCATACCTCCGACGTGGAAACAAGGCCAAGCGACTCAACTATGCACGAAAACACAGGAACTGGGGTGCAGAAAAATGGCAGCAGGTGCTCTGGACTGATGAGTCAAAATGTGAAATATTTGGCTGTAGCAGAAGGCAGTTTGTTCGCCGAAGGGCTGGAGAGCGGTACACGAATGAGTGTCTGCAGGCAACAGTGAAGCATGGTGGAGGTTCCTTGCAAGTTTGGGGCTGCATTTCTGCAAATGGAGTTGGGGATTTGGTCAGAATTAATGGTCTCCTCAATGCTGAGAAGTACAGGCAGATACTTATCCATCATGCAATATCATCAGGGAGGCATCTGATTGACCCCAAATTTATTCTGCAGCATGACAACGACCCCAAACATACAGTGAAAGTCATTAAGAACTATCTTCAGCGTAAAGAAGAACAAGGAGTCCTGGAAGTGATGGTATGGCCCCCACAGAGCCCTGATCTCAACATCATCGAGTCTGTCTGGGATTACATGAAGAGAGAGAAGCAACTGAGGCTGCCTAAATCCACAGAAGAACGGTGGTTAGTTCTCCAAGATGTTTGGGCCAACCTACCTGCCGAGTTCCTTCAAAAACTGTGTGCAAGAGTACCTAGAAAAATTGATGCTGTTTTGAAGGCAAAGGGTGGTCACACCAAATATGGATTTGATGTAGATTTTTCTTCTGTTCACTCACTTTGCATTTTGTTAATTGATAAATATAAACTATTAACATGTCTATTTTTGAAAGCATTCTTACTTTACAGCATGTTCTCACACCTGCCTAAAACTTTTGCACAGTACTGTGTATATATATATATATATATATATATATATATATATATATATATATATATATATATATATTTGTCCAAATATATTTTCTTTTCTTTGAAACATCATTGAAAGTGCATAATGAACAGTCCTTTCCACCATGTTGGCATGGACATATTTCCCAATGCTTTCTAGGCAGTGTGTGTTAAATGGAGTCCAAACTGGAACGTGACTTTCCCTGTCCAGCAAAGAGAGTGTAACAGACCAACATGAGCGGGAGGGCTGCTTGCTTTTATAGCATTGTGCCTTCAGAGACGATAATGCAGTATTAATTGAAAGTTCAGCTGCACAGTAATAAGGTAGTGAGGGAAGAAAATGATGTTAAAACCTACATGGAAGGTCTTCCACCTTTGATGTGATGTTGAGAAGCAGCCAATGGTAGTTAGTGTTCATTATAGTGAATAGCAACAACCACCACCACCTGATGTGGGGCTGCTTGGTTTCTGTTGAATAAAGGTTTATGCTGAATACAATTTTCAGTATATATTTAATTCTTTCTTTCTTTCTTTCTTTCTTTCTTTCTTTCTTTCTTTCTTTCTTTCTTTCTAAATTCTCTGAAATGTCATACTAAGATGATTTTATTATTTTTTTCCACCCATGCAGATCAACCGAAGCCAAAAGTTGCAGATATTGTGTTTTTAGTGGACGGCTCCAATAATTTCAACAAGGCCGACTTTGATCATATAATGCAATTCATTGTTGGCTTGGTCGACATCTTTGACGTAAAGGACTCCATACAGGTTGCCTTGGCACAGTACACCAAGGACGTAACCGATGAGTTTTTCTTTAACACTTACACGTCCAAAGATGACATTGTAGCAGCAATAGAGAGAACGAACTACAGAGGGGGCGGGCGGGGGATCAACACAGGGGCTGCCATCAAGCACATTCAGGACAGGCATTTCGTGAAGGCTGCAGGGAGCAGGGCGCATGAGGGCATCCCGCAAATTGCTTTGATTGTGACAGGCGGGAAGTCCCAAGACGATGGGGGTGCGGCAGCACTGGCCCTTAGAGGAACTGGTGTGCGGATATACGCAGTGGGAGTCGGGGATACTCTCAGTGAAATCAACAAGCTGGCAAGTGAAAAAACAACCGTCTTTAGGGCCTCAACAGCCCAAGGGCTCTCAGAGCTGAGTGAACAGCTCCTGGTGATACTTTCTGATGAAATGAAGGGGATACAAATCTGCACTGGAGCTCCAGAGATTACAAAAGGTAAAATCAGGATATTTGTGATACACACATACAAAAACAAACTTAAATTGTGTTCTGTAGTGTGGCATTATTCCCCCTGTACATGGCATCACAAAAGAGATAATATAATCACCTCTTATGCCTCATTTCCACTGCCTTTTCCCAGGTATAGTTGAGCTGAATGATCTGACTGCATTCCAGTGTAATTTTGTCAGGTGTAGCGACCGAGGAAGTAGTAGTGTGACAGTAAAGGAACATAGTGCGGCATTAAAAGGTCACCATTATTTTCATTTTGACTCTGCATAAGCAACCGCTTTATAAGTTCCAGCTATCTTTAATGACTTTCTGTCCCTATTCACTTCCTGTTACAGGTATAACCCTAACACAAGAAATGAATGAGAATGATAAACAGCAAAACAATAAGAGACCATTGCCGTTCTGCCGTGGGATTTTTTGTTGGTTATTACCCCATTGATGTGGTTCTAGCTCATGAAATTCAATTCTGTAAAACTTACCGGTTCGCAATGTAGGACTCACATGCATAGTTTTGAAATAAGCACATATTGTAGCAAACATGTATTTAATTTTTTTTTTCAAAGTGCTTTCTGGTAATATAGTTAGGGTTAAATGAAGCTCTCAGTTTGAATTTCTTACTTCCATGTAGTATGTTACTGTTTATTTAATGTTCAAATATAAAATACTGATACTTGAGTTCTGACCACAGCGATTTGCTAAATAGTGTGTCACTGACTGTACAGCATGCCAGTCAGTAGAGGAAGCAGTTGGTTAGAGATATTATCTGATATTATCTCAACCCTTTCAACAAATTATTTCTTGTCATTTACCAACCAGATGCTTTCCTAATGTCTGACATGATTTGCTTCCAGTGATATGCTTTGACACTCTCACACTGTTTCTTTAATAGTCCTACATACAGTATATGATCTAAATAGCAAATGGGAGTGTATAAGAGGTAGCTATAAACCTATAAGGTTACTGCAGGTATTCCAGTAAATTGCCTGATTTTTGGTAATATTCAGCTTTTTACCATGTAGCGGAAGGGCAAGGGTTTCTGCCTTATGAACATTGACCGTAGGTATTGATTTTAGCAACCACAAATCCATCCCTCCATCTAAATATTCAAATGTTTTTGTTTTTAACAGATTGTAAACTTGAGGTCTTGGTGGGATTTGATGTCTCCAATGTGGGTGCCGGGCAGAACATTTTTGCAGTCCAGAGAGGACTTGAGTCCAAGATGGAGGCAATCTTCCAGAGGATTTCACAGATGAGGGTGACTAGCTGCTCTGGCTCCCAGGTCCCCTCTGTGAGGGTTGGTCTTCTGGCACTAACCTCAGCTGGGCAGCAGGTCGGTTTCGACTTCTCTGAGTACAAGCAAGAGCTGTATGAGCAGTTCAGAGCACTGCGCACTCGAGGACCGTACATTCTGTCTACAAAGACTGTGGATGCATACAGGGACAAATTTGTAGCCAGCAGTACACCGGGAGCTGTCAAGGTAAGCTATCCTTGCTTGAAAAACTTCATGTATAAAATGTGTTATCCTTTCCATATTAGATATTACTAACGTAGCATGTTTTTACACAATGAAATGTATAAGAAGCATTTTGAACATATAACACTCTAACTGTGGACTCAAAACTATTAACTTGTTGAGACAGAATTACCTGGATTGTTTAAGACCCAACTTAACAAAGTTCTGAGATCAATCACTTACTGTACTAGGAACAGGACAAGCTTATTAAATGGGCCTCATGAAGGGTTAATTATTTTCACCCTTTTTGTTAGGTGATAATCCACCTCACAGATGGTCTGGAGGATGGGTTTGCTGAAGTGAAAGCACGTGTGGAAGCGCTTCGTTCGGCAGGTGACTGGCCTTCTCATTTTGTTCTTTCTTTAGCCAAGTATGTAAACTGATAAGCAAGTAGTAAACATGAGTGTAAAGGATGCACGAAAAAAGGAAACAATGTTGATGTTTACTTGCCTGTTGCAGAGGTGCCAAAATGTGAAGTTAATTTAGCAGTTTTACATATTTAAAATCAGTTTATTGCTTGGGCCCATTCCTTGCAGATGCACAAAGGCCTTTTGTTTGGTTTCTTATGGCTTGTTTCCACCCACTACTGGGATTGATCCAAAGGTGGTTTGGAACCATTCCCATTCATTTCTATCTGCAGCAGAATAATATTGATATGGTTTGAACTGGATCTCTGAAAAACTTTTGAGGACTGAGAGAATTATATCTGGCCCAGTCGCTCTGATGGAGGAAGTATTATAGGAAAGTTCTATAGTCAAATGACTCCCAGTGACATATGACATTCTGAGTTGATATAAAGGAGAGCACTGCCATTTGAACATAAATGACTGGATGCTGATGAAAACGGTCTCAGCTAGAATACAGAGAAATCTAGTCAAGATTGAGTATATCCATGTGACAGATGGAAATGCAGATGAAATTATTTGTAAGAGACTAATAAAGAGACATGCCCTCATAAATAGCTGCATTGTGGGCCATTGCTCGTCAAATCACATGTTGTGTGTCTGTGCTTAATTTAAAAGATGTGAGTGCCTTCATCCTGGTCGGCCTGGAGCGGGTGTCTGATTTTGAAAACGCAGTACTGCTGGAGTTTGGTCGTGGATTCAGATACTCCAAACCTCTCCGGATAAACCTGCTGGATTTAGACTATGAACTGTCAGAGGAACTGGTGAGCTAACGCTGTCTGTTTCCAAAAAATAAAGTTTATAAACATGTTAGATTATTCTTAACCATTCTATATCCTTTTGTTATCAAGAGCATCTGTGGGAAAGTTATTTTCGTTGTTTGTTTTTACTTGAATTAAGGTCAGTTTGGTGGCTTCATAGCTTCATGGCTCTGAATTACTTCTGAAAGGAGCTCGCCTATTAGAGTAAGACTGCCATACTGCACACGATGTGATTGTATACAAAAAAGAGCAGCGTTGCATTAATGTAAAAAAAAAAAACATGCAAAGAATAAAAAAGATCATTGCTGGTAAGGTTGCTAGCGCTAACAGGTTATAACTCCTTTAGCCATATAGCTTGTATATTGTATTACAGTGTCCCTATTTAATTGAGGTTCCCATAGCTTTTTTTCTTGCTTTTATTTTCCTCATACCCAGAGATTTTAACCATGGCTTTAGGGTTCCTCTTTGAGATGTCATGTCAGGTCCAGACCTAAAGCTGCATACCTTGTTAAAAGCATAGCAGGCACACAATAAAGCACAGTTAATCTACATTGACTTTATTATTTATTTACTCCTGTTCCAAAAAGGACAACGTTGCTGAACGTGAATGCTGCGGAGTGCCATGTAAGTGCACCGGTCAAAGAGGGGACAGAGGCCCGCCAGGAATCCCTGGAATAAAGGTAGCAAAAAATATATAATGCTCACCATTTTTGATTTTTTTTTTTTTCTTTAAATGTCATGCCCATAATATTACACTACATATGCTCCGGTTGTTCAATGTCAATACACTGACCTTTAGCCCATATCCTTTTAAAAAAGTGTTTTATTGCTTTCATAGAAATTATTTTAATGAGCCTGGTAGTGTTGTAGTAATGCCTTTTACAGTAATTTGACTTGGTAGTTGTTTTTGTCATTAAACATGTTTTGTTTAGTTTTGCTTTAGCAATACATTTCTTTAACACATATGATGAAACCTAACTTCTTCCTCTGTTTTTGTTCTTGGATCACAGGGTTTGCCAGGAGGACTAGGATATGCAGGTCACCCAGGTGATGAAGGAGGACCAGTAAGTAGGACCAAGAAGCAATGCAACGATGGAACTTAAGTCAGCTTAAATAAGTAGAATTCCACATTCTTAAGATCCAATGAAGCTTATTTCCTGCAGAAAGTGGTATTGTAGCACTCTCGATGTGTTGTATCACTGCTTTATTTCATGCTAATGTAAGAGTTTTTTTTATTTTTTGTAGTACATGATATAAAACTTTTTGATAAAGAACAAAATCAATTAATTACATTTTTACGACTGTTGCTCATTACTGGTAATGTAAAATGAAAGGACCTGACACATGATCAGCAGATTGAGATATTTATTTCAATGTACTTCTTTCTTCTTGTGTGACAGGGCGAGAGGGGTCCTCCAGGTGTGAATGGAACCCAAGGCTTCCAAGGGTGCCCAGGGCAGAGAGGCATTAAGGTAAGATGAACATGACCTCATTTCTCTGTATAACCTTCACGTGCAATCATATAAATACACTAAACGTATTGAACAGTTACCCATAACAAAACGCTGCCGCCATTGATGGGCCTCATGTATGAGTCACGTTTGTGAGGTATTCTTTTTTGATCCAGTATATTCTGAATATCTACCAAACAGCATATAAACCAGCCTAGCAACTGCTTACTCCTGCTGAACTAAAAATTAGAGTTTGCAGTCTCTGATTCAATATCTAGGTTCAGCTGTAATAAATAAATAAATAAATAAATACTATATATAGTATTTATTTATTTATTTAGTTTTATTTTATTTATTTATATATATATATATATATATATATATATATATATATATATATATATATATATATATATAAAATATAGTTTATTGTTACACATTTAATGTAGTGTTTGTATAAATCTCTAAATTTGTCTTAATTGGTTGGTTGGTACTGTAGTTTTCGGATCAACCATGGAGATGAAAAAGAAAAGTTCTACAAAAGGGAAACTGTTTCCATGACAAAGGTGTATGGCATTGCAAACTTTCAAACCGAGAAAAACCCGGTTATTATAATATCTTATCTATCTATCTATCTATCTATATCTAATATGATATCTATATGATATATATTATATACTATATATATATATATAATATCTATAATATATATATCATATCTATATATATATATATATATATATATATATTTGTATTACATCAAGTAGACGATTCCATAAGCAGTCTTATGCCATTATACCAAGTGGAATAAATAAATGAAAAATAAGCCATCTGTTCTGAGCAGTCCAGTCCGGTTTTGTAACTGACTTTATTTGTATTAACAATTTATTTTTTATTTGCTTTGGATTGTAGGGTTCTCGAGGATATTCAGGAGAGAAGGTGAGTGCAAATTCCCATCATAATAATCAGTTTCAATAATATTGCTTTTTTCGTTTGAATAAGCATGTCTGTATATGTTTGTAATTGTTTTGTTTTATTTCAGGGTGAAATTGGAGAAATTGGTTTAGATGGAATATATGGAGAAGAGGTAATGTTTCACTCTGTTGTTATGATTCATCTACAATTTTGCATATCCACCTGATTACTATTTCATATCACTACCAATTAACCCCATCTTAACACGCACACATATATCTATTTATCTCTATCTCTCTCTCTCTCTCTCTCTCTCTCTCTCTCTCTCTCTCTCTCTCTCTCTCTCTCTCTCTCTCTCTATATATATATATATATATATATATATATATATATATATATATATATATATATATATATAGAGAGAGAGAGAGAGAGAGAGAGAAATTGTGACCCAAAAAGCGAATTTAAGCACAAATCGGTCAGAGAACAGAAACAACACGCAATGATATTGCAGTTAATCAGGACAGTGGCTGATTGTTTATTATCTCCCTGGTCCCAGGCAGATTGGTTGTTGGGTTTTCATACATACAGGGTCTTACAGCCAGCAGAGTAGTGTAAACATTCCAAGTCATACACAGGTTTCCTATAATTCTCAAGTTCAGTAATTCTCCTTCACTCCCCACACCAATCCAGCAAGCTGTCACACCTATAAACACACACACACACCTTAATGAAGTTTTAGCTGTCCCTTAAATACAGGTGGCTTGGGGTTTGATTGCCCTATCAACAACCCATTAACAACCCATTAGTACCCCATCACATTCCTCCCAAGGCTCATGTCTCTGTCGGCCATTTTGTAACTTTGTCAGCCATTTTGTGCAAGGACACAACCCCGACAAAATGTCAGCCAAATACCTCCCATTGATTATCCCCTAGGACACGGTGCCAATATACTAAATAATAATTATAAATATATATATATTCGATGATTTTATATATTAATTTTTATTTATTTTTGGGAAGCTATGATGGTTTCTTGTAATATAAAAAAATATTATAAAATGTGTCATTACTTCAGAACTCCACTAAGCACACTTAATCGACTCTGTGCACAGTTCAGCAGATATTAGAGGTTCTTTAAACCATTTTTTATCATGGCTTTCATTTTTCCAGAGGACTGGGTGCCTCTTAAAACAACAGTAAACCAAAATCAAATGGGCGCTTGTAGGCAGGAGAAAGATGCTGACGTTCAGTAATTCCAGGCAATATGTTTTCCTTAATGAAACTGATGGGTATTTGTTTACATGTGCCATTCATATTCCATTACTGTGCTCTGGAATGTGTCTACAGTCATTTTTCTCTGTACTTCTGTGCTGCTTCTGCCAACCTGTCACACTGGTATACAAGATGTTACAGCGGTACCCTAGAAAGCTGTTACATGTTATTATTTACACAGACATATCTAAGGCATAAGAAGGCTAGATAACCTGAAACACATCATTCAAAGGAGGCAAGCTCTGTACTGATTTTAAAATGAGAAAGCTGAATACAGTGTGACAGACTTCTTTATTCCAAAATACATCAGTATCACAGACATAAGCCCAGATAGTTCAACTGGGGCACAATTCTGCATGTTTGAGTGAAACTCATGGAAATCAGTTTTGTGACTAATTACAAACTCTTTCTGTGATAAGTAATTCTCTTTTGTTTCAGGGGACCCGAGGGGTGGCAGGTCCTCCAGGAGATAGAGGAAACCCGGGAAGACAGGTGAGCAATATACTTTGTTTTATTAGTCTCACTGCCTAACAACGCCTTTGTTGGCTGTAAATATTGGAAATGTGCACTTGGTAAATCCTTAATCTTTTTGGCATTTCTTTACAGACCAGCTTATCCTTAGTTCATGGACTTTAACAAACTTTTCTCTTATTCAATAAAGCGATACACCTTTAGTGGGACCACCAACCCCTGTGCATGATTTTACAGCCTGGTGTATTTTAAAAGGTGCAACAAAAGAGAACCAGGTGGCTTTGGCTCCAATAAAAGTTGTGCTGCATCATTTTGACCTTTCAAATAGGGACTTAAAAAGTGAAATGTATTTGTTGTTTTATAGGGTCCAAAGGGCATCAAGGGAGAAAGAGGAGACAGAGGGGACACAGGTCTGCGAGGTGACCCTGTAAGTGCATTCAGTACAAACTGTTAAAACCATTTTCCATCTTGTTAAAAACGTTTTCTAAAGGGGCTGTATACAGTGTGTGTGTGTGTGGAATGATCAAAAAGGCCTGAAACAGCATGTTCAAAGTACATACTTTTGCACTCACCCATACCGGAGCCAGACATTGAACTGCATGGGAAAAAAGTGTGCTCAGGCTTACAGGCATAATCATCTTTTGGCTTTGTTTTTTAGGGTAATTCTGGAATTGACAACACTCAGAGAGGACCAAGGGGAGAGAAAGGAGATATGGGACCAATGGTAATGTCTAACTATCTTGATGTCCTACTCATATACTTAAGCACCTTGTAATCACACATCCATAATTTAAAATGATAATAAAAGAATAAAATACTATGGCTTTAATGTTTTTTAGGGAGATCCTGGTGAGGATGGTGGCAAGGGAACACCTGGAGTAGCAGGAAAGAAGGTAAGTTTACCTGTTCACCTGTACGACACAGCTGTGTGCTTTTTGTATATTACCTTAAAAATTGTTTTATAGGTCGCACTGGCGTAAAAATCACTGGCCACTTTTTGAGACTTCAATTTCAGGATTTAAACACCTTTTTTGTGTTTAAAATACTTTTTTTAACATTTATTGTTTTCTATATGCTCAACACCAATAAATAAAGAAATATATGCAGGTTTAGTTTTGAAATAATCCTTGTTTGCAACATTTTATTCCATTAATCATTTTACAGTGTTGTTTTAGTTTTTAGTTAAACTGCTATAAATATTTTTTTTTGAAAATGTAACAAGTAATAACTAACAGAGCGTAAAATCAGGTTACATACATTGCACATCACATCTGTATTAAACTACCTGTATTTTATTTTAGCTTATCAAGTACCTAAACAGGTTCAAGAACATAGCATCTTTGCTTTACTGAACATTTCTTTCCAAAACCATGCTTAGACGATAGTTCCCACTGCATTGGCTTTTACAAATTTGTTGTATTAATTCAAATTTAAAAGAAAATTATTACAGTCCTGCTTCATCAATTAAAAAGCAAAAAAAAAACAATAAACTAAACAGTGCACCATTTAATAACCAGTAAACAAAACATTTTAGTGTCGCACCAGTGTATAAAACACTCAAAAATGCCTAGAAAATCAACTTAGTCAATGATTTCTACAGTATATTCTCAGTCTGACTATATATTAAACACCATTCAGCCAGCAGTTATATACATGTGGCTTCCAAGGATATTGGAAGCATGCTATTTCTGCTATTCGTTCCATTGTAGAGTATGATTTTTAGTGTGTTGGTGCCAGCATGCTGAAAGCTTCGGTAGATCGCAGCAGCTCTGTACTTTATCCTGAACCTGGACCCATTTCCACTGGCTGCAGGTCATAACGACCTACAATTATCAAGAGAATTAGGAAACAAAGATCTTCGCTAATCTCAAGCAGCTGTTTAGTTTCTTTTGTTTTCTATAGCACAGTAACACGGACAATGGGGGGGGGGGGGGGGGGGGGGGGGGGGGGGGGGGGGGGGGGAAAACTCCGGGAAGATTATCTAATACTATTAAACTTTGACGTAGTATCCAAATTATTGGAACCCTCATAGAACTTGGGAAAAAAAAAAAAGTTTACTATAGCAGTCTCATAAAAAATGTAATTAAAAAAAAAAAAAAAAAAAAAAAAAAAACTTTCAGAACAAACAGCACAAATTGACCTGAGCAGTGTAACCTGCTCGATGACTCTGAGGTGTTTAAAACCAGCTTAATATACTGGTACGTGAAATAGAGTTAAATACAAAGAAGAGATCCGAGTGCATTGCTAAATGATGTTGTTTTATGTTATGCAGGGATCCTTCGGAAGACGAGGACCACCTGGACCACAAGTAAGCACTGAAGTAGCAAGAGATACATTAGATGGGTTATAGAGGCATGTATGCGTATGTACTTGCAAGGTAAGAGATACATTAGATGGGTTATAGAGGCATGTATGCGTATGTACTTGCAAGGTAAGAGATACATTAGATGGGTTATAGAGGCATGTATGTGTATGTACTTGCAAGGTAAGAGATACATTAGATGGGTTGTAGTTATAGAATCCTACATTTGTATGTAACTTGCAAGGTGCCCAACACCTTTATGTTGAATTTGTGGAAAATAATAATATAGTTGCCCTGATCCTGAACTGGAGGAAACATACACTACACTATAAGGCAGCTAGAGTTCAGAGATGTCTGCCCAGTGCTATTCTTTCTGTTTATCTTTAAAGCCAGCAGTTTAAGAAATCCTTACTGTTGCTAAAATATTGACAAATGCCAAGGGAAACAACATTGCTTCCTCCTCTGTCCATTGCTTTTCAATGGACTCAAAAGCCAAACAAATGCACACACAGAACTGCACAAAGTCTCACTCGTCACTCATCTCTTGATTTTTAGGGAACCAAAGGTACCCCAGGACCCCAGGGTTCCGCAGGAGACCAAGGAACGAGAGGTTCACAGGTACGTCTGTCAAAACAATTCCGATTTCTCCCATGCTACTGGCGAGAAACCTTCTTGGACATGCAATGACCTTGAAGAAAGATGTTTTTAAGGATTAAATGTTGTCATTATCTTGGAACAGTTTCATATATCTAATTAAAAAACATGTAACCTCTCTTTCCTGTTGGAAATCCAAATTTCTAAATGTGCATTAGCTTCCATTGTTATTTAAAAAAAAAGAAATTTGCAAGGACCCCTGTTGAAAATGTTGGAGCCTCCATCAAGAAAGAATATACTATATAAACAAGGATTTAAAACACTATGGTATCTTAACGTGCCAAGTGAAATGCCTTGCACAGTCGAGAGTTTCAGAATACAGCAACAACACACCTATATAAACACTTTATATTTAAATAATTATTAATTCAGGCCATTGTGCAATTCATTTTTAGATGGTTCAGGATACATTAAGAACACGGTACATTAAATAATTGGACAAGTAAGGTATCACTTTTAAAACATGTCTTACCTTTGAACCAGGTCAGTCAATGTTAAGTTCAGAGTCCAACGTAACACATGCATATATATATATATCTATATATATATATATATATATATATATATATATATATATATATATATATATTTTTTTTTTCTATTTAGGGCCCAATAGGGCCTACTGGAGCCCCTGGAATCAGAGGAGAGAGTGGCAACCCAGGACCAAGGGTATGGAGTTACTATCCAGTGCATTTCTTATGTGCTGTGCATGTATCATAATCATATCAGATCATAAGAACATTTACGAATGAGGGGCGACCATGCGGTCCATCAGTTATTAGATAAGCCACTCTATTGGTTAGTGTTGTGTATTTTATCTTTTTGTACATATTATACAGGTATTCAGCGGGGTTCAGGCTTATTGTAGCAAACTGCTGCTGATGGCTTTATTGCTCTTCTAACTTGTTTTGTTTCTGTTTTGTTCATCAGGGACCAGGAGGACCTTTGGGGCCGTCTGGAGACCGTGGCAAGCCTGGCCCTGCTGGAAGAAAGGTAGGATACAGATTTCCCAAAAAACAGCAATAGTTTGGTGGCATTAACAGCATTCACACTGACTACCTGACCCAATTCAGGAAGACTTTACAAGCCATTGCCCACTTTTGTAAACATTGCAAGCTGCTTTTGGCAGAAAGCAACTAACACCCAATATGTTTCACACAGTGGCATATTCCACTGTCAGCACTGTAAATCTGCAGCTGTCTTTTTATGACTTCCAAGCAGTGTTTGTTTTACTGTCTATTATAGAACAACTAGATACAGTGAGAAGTTCTCAGTGGAGATGTTGGGATTGAGTTCATGGTTATGGAAATGCAATGAAATAGTTATGCAGTTCTCTGGAAAGACAGCGTCTCTGTGCTAACAGATATGTTTAATGCAATAAAGAGTCAGGAGAACATTCGTGTCAGTCCTAAATTCAGTTTCATCTTGAGCCACTCCCTCTTCGTTAAAATGAATACCATCTTTTACATGGAGTGATTCTAAGGTGGTTTGGTTGGATTCTAATCTTGTTATCTGCTGCAGGGAGAACTAGGTGATCCAGGGGACAAGGGAGTCAGCGGGCCTGTGGGTCCTCGTGGAGAATCAGTAAGTATCAGTTTCTGTACTCCAGTCTGGTGCAGCTCATAATCTCATTGTTTTTTTTTTGTTTTGTTTTTTTTCATTTGTTTTGCAGCACAGTCAAACTCAATTTGCAAAGAATGGGTATTTTCACATGCTGCTGATGCCCTTTACTGGAGTAGACGAATCTAAAGGAAGAACCTTCTTGTATGTTCATATAAATGAATAATTAATTTATATCTAACAGGGTGAAGATGGTCGAGATGGTTTTGGAACGTCTGGTCCCAAAGGAAGAAAAGTAAAAAGAAAAAAACATATTCATTAAATATTTTTTAATTGCCTGCTGTTTGCAAGAGCACTTTTTTATTCATCCATGTCACACACAGTACTAATATTGCCTTATTATTTCTCAAGTCATTATTACTGTGCAATAATAAACATGGCTAACAGTTTTATCTCGCAACCATTACTATATGACTTATACTAGGGGAGGAAGAACTTGTATATGTAGAACAAACTTCTCAGTTTTTAGGAACTACATTCTGAATAGCATTTAATTCATGTACAAAATATCCATATACAAACTCCACATATAAATAGTGTCATCTAGAAGCACAATAAAAGTTCCTCTTTATATAATTTGATGACTTTTTTTTATTGATTTCTTTCCAGGGTGACCCAGGATTCCCTGGATATCCAGGTCCAAAGGTAGAAATAACGCTTTTAATATGTTATATCCATTTGCTGTTCACACAATACGATATTGAATTACACATTACTTTGCATTTGCAGTGCAAAACGATAAGCTGCGAGTGTTTAACATGAAGCTGTCTTCAACAGGGAGAGGCTGGCGATTCTGGATCCACAGGGGGACCTGGTCCGAAAGGAAACCGGGGCCAAAGAGTGAGTGCTGTGTGTGATCGATGACCCTGCCATTGTCCCCAGGCGGCTGTCAGCTTGTATATTTGATACAGCAGTTTAAATAAACACTGATATTAATACAGGTAGGTGCCAGCTCTTACTTCACATGGTTCTGATAATAACCGGAAGCTGTGAGGCCCTCCGCAATGTATGGTTTGTAATACCAAACATAAACCTGTACTGCACTGCACATGCATAAACTTAACTCACAACCAGTTGTCTTGTTGCATTGCAGGGAAATGCAGGGAACCCTGGCGATCCTGGACAAAAAGGAGAGGGTGGATTCCCAGGACCATACGTAAGGATTTAGGTTACGCTGTTTAACTACCGGCTGTGTCATTTGCTGTTTCTAAAAAAAAAAAGTTTTGCTCAAGCAAGCAATTTTTCCAAGTGACGAAATGAGCACATTGGCTGTAAAAATGTAAAAAGCATGAACACAGGCAATGTTTTAGATTAAGGATGTGTTACAGATCATTCAAAATGCATCTATAAATGAGTTATAAAGCATAACATACTGAAAATAACAAGCAATAGCAATACAGTCATACAACATGCAATTAAGGCATTGTAATTAAAGTTATAATTACTTTTAAATGGCATGAATTGTTCCACTGTGATGTGTCTGAAAATCTCTATGGTTACAGGGCCAGAAAGGACCGAGAGGACCAGGTGTTGTGGTATGGAATTGATCTTTATTTTCTGTTACTATTCATCCCATCTTCTGTAGTATTTAAAAAAAAATGACTGAAAACTGCACAGAGATAGAATAAGTGTAGGTGTATGTTGATAAAACAAAAATAAAATATTAATAATAGAACATGTGATTTACATGTTTCTCTAGCATGTTACACACAAGTGTACAATGTGTCTTTAGTATACATACATTATAATACAATATGTTGTAAACACCATTGAAACTGAGTTATTCACTTCTGTACATTAACAATACGTCACCAGAAAGACTCACTAATAACGTATTTTATTTTTGGATACCTGTACACATTTAAAGGTTTATTTTGTAATTGTCATTCTGTTTCAGCAATGTGACCTTGTCAGGAACATTAAAGAAAATTGCCGTAAGTATATTTTAATTATAAACCCATTTCTAACCCATACTTGTAAATAACCACAAGACTACCATTGTCTTAAAGTTGCTTGATATATCATTCCAGTTGGGCACTAGTCATGCCCAGACTAACAAAAACTATGATTTCAGTTTCCAAGTTTATTGGCCAACTGCAATTCATGGCTCCCAGAGACTTACCAGATTTGTTTATTTTCTTTAATATCATTAGTGAGTATCAAATAAGTATTAAAACTCTTTGAGTTTCATGCTGGTTGATATCTCTTCAGTTTAGAAGTGGTCTTATCTTTAGTGATAATTATCTAATTTACTATGGATCCCGTACAACTGTATTGGTCTTTTAACGTTGCCTTTCAAATGACTAAAGCTGTTCTTTCCCCTTGTTTTCCTCTTCACAGCTTGCTGCTATGGTAAGTTGTTCCAAATTATGTTTGAACAGATATATTGTGCATTGAGCAGTAAACCCATATAAGCGTGCTACCCTTTTACTTTTCAACTGAGGAACTAGCTGAACAAGTCGAACTGTACTAAAACATTCAGTATTAGTGGTTTCTCCTATGAACCTTGCAACATTTTAGAAAAGGACTCACCATTGTAACAGGCACACTACAGTAAATGTCCTAACTGAATCACACCTGTAGCTGATTGCCTCCCAGCTAATTATACAGCATTCTGCAGAAAACTTGTTAGTGATAATGTTTTATATTATTTTCTTTAAAGTGTATATTGTGTTAAAAATGCGTGTGTATTTCCAGGTGTGCAGGAGTGCCCTTTGTACCCAACGGAGCTGGCATTCGCCATCGATAATTCCCAAGGTGTTACCAGGGAGGTGTTCAACCGTATGAAGCGTAGCATTCTGAACATCGTGCGCAACCTCACCATCGCCGAGAGCAACTGCCCACGGGGGGCGCGGGTCGCCGTGGTGACCTACAACAACGAGGTGATGACGGAGATTCGCTTCTCCGACAATCACAAGAAGAAGACCCTGATCCAGCAGATTGAGGGCCTGCAACACCTGCAGACCAGCAAGGAGCGCAGTCTGGAGAGCGCCATGAACTTTGTGGCCAGGAACACCTTTAAGCGGGTGCGCAGCGGCTTCCTCATGAGGAAAGTGGCCATCTTCTTCAGCAATGGGCCCACCAAGAGCTCGCCCACTCTCAACGCCGCAACCATGAAGCTCTACGAAGCAGGGATCTCTTCTGTCTTCCTCACCAGCCGGGATGATGGGGTGCTGAACCGAGCTGTGCAGGTGGGTGGGGCTCCCCATTCATTCCCCAAACAGCACTGTTCACTGAAACGTCATCAGCTATTAGATATTAAAGATGCAGTCAATACCAGATATTTCATTTAGGGGCTTATGAGGAGCCTTATTCTTTTTCATTTTAAAATGTGTGGGGTTTTTTTAAATTCCCTTTCAGACAAAAATAACGCTAATAAAGTAAGAAAAAAACTGCCTTGTGCTGTACATTTAAACCACATGTTTGCAAGGGGAATATATAACAACTTAAATCTTTAAACATTATTTAATTTTTTTTCCTTTGATGGCTAAATAATGTCAAATTCCTGCCAAAAGGATACAGAAGTTGCCAACGGCAAAAATATGAATATGTTTATTGGCTTGAATCACAATTTCTGATTGAATGTCATACTAAACTACTTTATTGGAAGTGCACCCAGGCTTTTTAAATGCTTTTAATTATGTTATTCATTTCTCTCACACAGATCAACGGCACAGGACTGGCACAAGTTCTTGTGCTTCCTTCTGGACCAGCACAATTCAACCAAACCATCAAAAAAGTTATTAACTGCCATGTCTGTTTAGGTAAGTCTTTTCTATTTATTTACACACCATCATCTGTTCCTGAAATACTGACAGTTATGTGATACTTAAATGGGGTTAGTGCCAAAAATTAATATACGTATTTTGGCAATGCTTTACGATTTAAAAACAAAATTCCCTTCCAGATTTCTGCAGCCCTGATTCCACCTGTGACTTCATACTCCCTCAAACCACAAGAGATAGGAGATCCCCCACAACGGACGTTGACATTGATATCGCCTTCCTTATGGACAGCTCCGAGAGCACCAGTCCAAGACAGTTTGTGGAGATGAAACGGTATGTCTCCCACATCGTAGACCAGCTGGAAATAGCATCGGACCCCAAAACATCTCAGCACCACGCCCGAGTATCTGTCATCCAGCACGCCCCATACGAACATAAACAGAACAGAATCCTGCCACCAGCCAAGGTGGACATCGGACTGACAGAATATGGATCAAAAGAGGACATCAGGAACTTCCTTCAGAACAAAATGCCCCAGCTGGAAGGGGTGCGGGCCATGGGCAGTGCCATAAAGTACACCATCGAGCATGTCTTCGAGGTGGTGCCGCATCCCCGCAACCTGAAGGTGATTGTGCTGATGGTAACGGGAGAAGTCAGGGAGGATGAGGCTGAGACACTGCAGAAGATCGTGGTCGATGCCAAGTGCAAAGGCTTCTTCATTGTGGTACTGGGCATCGGCAGCAAAGTGAGCATTCAGGACCTCTCAGTCCTGGCCAGCGAACCCACCGATGTCTTCTTTAAGAGAGTCGAGAGGTCATCTCACTTTTACGAAGAGCGTATGCAGCGATTTGGCCGTCTGCTCCCTAAACTTGTTAGTGGTAAGTATGACGGTCCATAGAGTGAGTCCACAGAGTCCTTTGATAATACACTTTAAATATATAGAGTCTTGGAATAGATTGTGGCCCCATCAAGTCTCCTAAAAAAGTATTTTATTGTTTGTACTCATTGTTTCTTTATACAGCTGAAAACGCATTCTACCTGCCTCCAGAGATTAGCAAGTACTGTGACTGGTTCCAGAGTGACCAGCCCTGGAAGGGACCTTTCAGACACTCACACAAGCATGCGTAAGTGTAACCATGCAACTCATTTACATACACTAAACAGGGGAAACTACCAGCACAGCATGTGCTCTGTGACAGCCTTCTACTATTCTGATGACAAAGAATAACCCAGGTAAATAAGTGATAATTGCAGCTTGCAGGATTCAAATCCAAATGGCTACTTTCGTGATGAAATATTTCCTTCTGATATTTTTCTTGAACAAAATGAAGGGTTGATGTCCCCCATTAACTTTTATTTAATGTCAAAGCATTTTTGATCTGACATAGGGAAAATGTTTTCATTTTAAGGAATTTCAAATATTTTTGGAGCTGCAAATTCATGTTTTATTTATCAATGTTGTGATCATTTAAAAAAAAAATTCTGATTTATGTTATGTTAACAGGTTAATTCATCAAAGTCAAAACATTTCAGATTTTTTTGTTGTTGTTTTATTTGTTTTGTCTTTTGTAGAAATGGCAAGGAGAACCAATCAGTTCCAGTGAATAAACACGAAGGTATGTCAGTAATCAAGATAAATTGGAATAACCTGCCACCAGCCATTACTTTAACGTGCAATATGTCAATAGTTGCATATTCATCGTAACATGTACTGCTTTTTGCTTCATCTAGAACTGGAGGCTGCCGAAATACAAGCTGTTAACATCAGTGCAACCAGCCTGGTCTTGCAGTGGGTCAACCCAGATAGTAATCAGGATTACCATTACGAAGTAATCATAAAGAAACTGGGCGACCACTCGCCCGTGCTGAGAAAGAATATGACGGGCAGCGAGCTGTTCATCGAAGGACTGGACAGCGCCCAGCGGTATCATGTAGTTATCACTGGATACCTCGGGACCCACGTCAGTGTCACATACAAGGGGATCATCACCACCAGTGAGTTACATTGCCTTGCTTTCTATCTGGAAATGCTGGGATGCCATCCCTTGAATTCCATGGGTATTTTTCATTTGGCTTAGGTCTCTCCTGTTTTACAGGCGGTTTGGCACTGGATAATTTCTGGATGGAATGGAATGTGATTTTGCATGTGGGGGCAGACGTTTGGTGCTCTAAAATGACTTTCATTCCAGAATTCATACAAGCCCTGAATTCATTTACATCTCTTTTGAAGTGTGAGGTTCTGCAGTAGCCCTGTTTTAATAATGGATCACTGATAATCAACCTGGTGTTAGGGCAAATTTTGAGCTGTCACTGGTGACCGGTTCAACCCTTACATGAAGGGGACAAATGAACGACACTTCAGGCTAGGAATCTTTCTCAAGTGAATTCTTCATCCAAAATGTTAGTACTTTAATCAGAAACATACTTGAGACATTGTGCGCAATGTGCAGCCAGGTCAGTGCGCATCATCAAAGGACCCCGACAGAGACTGTAAATAAAGAGGTCCTCAGAATAGAGCTGAGGGCTCCCACAACTGCCTGCACTAAATTGTTACCCAAAAACACTTCACATTCCCTTATAACAGAAATGAAATGACTGCAACATTAAATAATATTTTACATAAAGAAAATGAAAAGGGTTACACTTAACTCTACACTGGTTAGGAACACCCGTTTTTAAAACTGTGATAAAAAACATTGCAAAGTGTAGGAAAGCATAATAAAAGTACATTAATTAATGAAGTGATTTTGAATGTTGCATTAATCTTAATAAAAACGCCACCTTCCTTTTGAATGTTAAAAGCACATCAAGAGCACACAGGCAAGCATGGTCATTTGGAACTATGGTAATACATGTAAATATAAACTTGGTTAACGATAGAAAAAGAGCAGTATAGCATATCTAGGGGAAAAGCCTGGTAAACTGCACATATACCTACCATGGTAAATCTATATTAGGGAAACTATGGACGATGAGCTTTTGACCATGGATAAGGGCTTGGTGCAGCAAAAAAAAAAAAGTGTTATTTGGCATTAATTTGCATTTGTGAGACTGAATACATTGTGTATGATTAAACTCGACAAATGCCATTTCTGTAGCATTTAGAAAGCTTTTGCGCACTTTCACGTGAAGGGAAGGGCAGCTTGTGAAGTGAATACATTTTGACATTATTCATTGTATTTTGTATCTTTCAGAAAAAGCCGAGAAGAAAGTGGCTGAGGCCACTTTATTTGTGAACGACGACCCGCTGGAGAAGCCAGAAACAGGTCAGAGCCTACAATGAAGCTTATGAACCACGGGCTGAGGCACAGTTCAAGCTGCTTCTTTATTTACATGCATTATAACCAGAGAACATTACACTGACAGCCAAATACAGACTGATAGTGTTAAAGACGTGAAACTACTTCAAGATGTATCTGTGGGAATGTGCAGAAATATATATATATATATATATATATATATATATATATATATATATATATATATATATATATATATATGTGTGGCTAAATTCACCTTCCCATTTAAGGTTACTTGATTCTAATGAGATTGATGTTGAGCAAATATTTTAATTCTAAATATTTATCAGGAATGTATATGTTTCTCTGAAATGGAAACCATATTGGATATCCAATATATACTAAATACCTACACATAGGGAAAGAAAATGTATTTGTGAAGTAGTCCAAAAAGAAATCTTGACCATATTAAGGCTTATGTCCCCAATTTAAGAGTGAAATAGTTAAGATCCCCCTGAGTTATTTCTCTCAAAAAGAAATGCAGGACTGATTAAGCTGTTTTTATGCTATCCAGTTTTGTTTTTAATAATACCCCACTTTCTGGAAATTGGACTGTACAGTATACTGTGATTGCTTCAGCATGGACCTCGCAATTACTGCAGCTAAAAAAACACAACATTTTCACCCTTTCTCTTCTGTCCTCCCAGTGGGACCTGGCAGACTTAATAGTAATTGGTTGTTATAAACTGTATAGAGTAACATACTGAAGTGTAGCATACAGAAACAGTTATATGCAGGCTTCTTGTTTAGCACTTGCCATAAAAGGAGAGATAACTATGGTTTTAAAATCAATTCTACCTCTTAAAAGCACTGGCAGCAGTATCACCGCTCTCAAATTGGTTGCCTGTCTTTCAAAGCTAAATGTTGTAGGAATGCAGACTTATTTTATAATTAAATATCATTGGTGACACTTTACAGTAAGTGTGTCTAATTACTATTCATTTACATAATAGTTACTTTGTAAATACATGCGTACTCACACAGTTATTATGCATAGTTACAATGTACTTAATGGGTAAATCTTTTTGCACAATATAACCCTAGACCTAACCCTAACCCTTTTCTGATTCAATTGTGTACTTATTTATAGCATGCAAAAAGATTTACACATTAAGTACATTGTAAGTATGCATGATAACAATGTAATTATATGTAAGTACACATGTATTTACTATGTAAGTACTATGTAAATGAACAGTAATTAGAGACACTTCATGTAAAGTATTATCCTGTCATTGTCCAGAAAGTTCTCATCATATTTAGCTTCATTTGTTTCATAAGCACTCTCATGAGGTTTTAGGTAAAATATCAAATTTTCTATAAGCTATTATTCGATATGGTCACAATATGTTCAGATCATTTTAATTGCCAATTTGCAGCTCAGCCCAAGTGATACTGTCACTCCTTTAAAATATTGTATCTATCTGCAGTAAACTATGCAGAATACATTCAATCCTACTTCTAACAACCACCAGTACAGTCTGCAAGAGGCCTCTTTTATCAGCTCCATGTACGCATGTTCACGAGGGGGAGCAAATTCTGTCAGATGTACAGTAAAGGAATGGGCTATTGCATGAGATCAAATAAGAAACTAAAAAATACTAATATTTGGGCTCCATGGGTCTGATTTTCAGCACTTGAGTAAATGGTGTTATACAGAGTAATTTGGAATGTGAATTTTTTAACTCAACTATTTTCCTGTCTACGGGTACTACTTATAAGAAATATTGAAAGTATAAGAATTTACCAGTCTTTGAAACTTAGACCCCAGTGTATGAAAAAATGAAAAATTTACATACGGGTCATATTAATATTTATTACCGATATCAGTATATATAATTTCTATATATATATTATACCTGGTCATATATTGTACAATAACATATTGGGGGATATACTTATATACGGCCAAAATGTCATATGCATCACCCTATTGAATGAATTAATTTTGCTTCATAAAGTTGAATGAAACCTGTTGAGTAATGTTACATTAACATATTGAATTAAATACTACTTTATAGTTTTCCATATTATTATTTCAAAATAATTGTGTAGTTTCTTTGATTACATGATGTAAAATAAAAGATCTAAATGATGTTCATATAGATTCTTTTTATTATGTCTCAATCCTACAGTTATAAGTGATGCAAAACTTTTGGCCATAGCTGTACATATATTTAATTTCTGTTTTTGTTCTTGCATGTTTTAGCGAATGATCATACCGATCCATGTGCTTTTGATTTTGACTCCGGAACGCAGTGCAAAGAGTATCAGGCTAAATGGTTCTTTGACAACAAAAGCGGGATCTGTACCCAGTTCTGGTATGGTGGGTGCGGAGGGAATGCCAATAAATTTGAGTCTGAAACCCAGTGCATTAGCCAGTGCTTAAAACCATGTAAGTACTAAAAAGTGGCTGTACAACATCATTGCAACAATATTTTAATCAAATGTAGAAACATGCTGTAGTTTTTAAGTTTTACAGAATGATGTCTGCTTTAAAAAACAACAAATATTTTCTTCTACAGCCTCAGAGAGCAGAATGCAGCAGCCTCAGCTAGAAGATAAATCATTCCCAGGTAAACACACGCAGCTAGCTTTAGCAAGATAAAATAAAGGGAGGGGACATACCTTTCTTATTACTTTGGAAACATATCAAACTCTTACTTCCTTAATGCAACAGTTACCAACACAATGCTTCCACTGTAGTTCAAGTTGCTAGCCGATTGCATGTTTGTTGCATGGTGAAGTTAATTGGCATGACTTTTACAGTTTGTAGACGTTAATTGTTTTCAATGAAGGCTTTGGTGTCTCCTTTGAAAGTCTGGCTAAAGCCAAAACAAACCCAAGTAGGACAGAGGGACTGGAACCAGATCACTTTCCAGATACACAAACCGCAACTTTAAATTACATGGTTTTGCACATTCATCAATATAGTTACTCATCTCTAAAGGTTAGTGTCGCCAGACCAAAACCTAGCAATGCTACAACACTAGCTTTGAAGATGAGAAGCATCCCACTCTGAAAGCTGCTTCTAAAAGACCACCATATCTGGTACCAATCAAGAAAGAATTAAAACACACACACACACACACAATTTGTTCCAGTCTTCCATTCACACTTTAAACAGAACTGAGACGTATGAAACCCTATTCAGTCATTCATATTTTTAGAAGCAGTACATTGGGAAGCCAGTTTGAAGCCAGTTTTACAAATGAAAACAAAGTTGTTAAATCTTCCACTTGTCTTTTCCAAGTTATGATCATGCATGGCATAGTGCGCCATATATGAAACAGTTGTTTGGTCATTTTGTTTTGATTGGCAACAGGTTTAGTTAAACAGTTTAAAGTGGAAAATAAGTAATCTGGTGAGCATATTCTCAGTGTTTCCACATTTTAAAGGAATCAATGAGTTGCTATTTAAAATTGGATCTTATTCTGGAAGACAAGTCACTTTGTTGCACGTAAAACTTTCAGTTATGAAGTCATTCGTTCCAATCAGAACATGGAGCTTAGGAAGTCTGGCCTGCAGGTATGGTTTGAATGGTGTGTTTGAGCTATTTAAGCACATTTAAGGAAGTTTAACAAACCTAGAGAATAATGTTACTTTTATAATAAATAATGTAAAAATATAATGTGAGAAAGTGAGGCAATCCAATATCAATTATCTCTGTCTCTCCCTGTGAAAGAAATAATAAAATCAATGGTGCATTGAATGTACAGCGGATCGCGGGAGAATTCCAGCCATTTCCCAAAAGGTTTTCTTCAAATATGGTTGAAAATTCAGAGCACAGAGTAATGTGTTGCAGAGCAGGTCCGGTTCCCAGTCAAACCAAGAATGATACACTTCAAAGAAAAGTGGGCTTAATTTATATCCCTGCCAAAATAAACCAAGTCTGGCCAAGACAAAAAAAAGATGTGTTTTCTTTTTTTCTTTGTGCTTGGGATAAAACAGTACTTTGGACAATGCACAACATTTATCCAGTTTATGTAAATATTTCCCTGTAATAATATATGCACTTCACATACAGTCTTGCCTTATTTTTAGTTCTGAAGATATTGCAATACTAAATGTCATCTTTAGTAGACCACAATGTTCTCTTTATGAACTCGATCATTTCAAGTGTGCTAACGTATCTTATTCTACATATTTTTCCCCTTATTTCACAATTTGGCTCTGGCATCATTACATATCTGGAAAATATTGCAATAAAGCAAAGTGAAGCAGTATGAATTTATTACTGGCCCTTGAAAAGTGTACCGCAGAGATTAACAATCATGGAACATTTTACACACTGCTGATTCACTCTATTGAAAGGGCTCAAATAACATTCAGCTAAAAAATGGATAATTTATTTGAGTTTTAAAATGTAATTCTTTCTAATTCACCTTTTTACTTTGTGTAATTGTGGGCTTAAATGTATTGATATCCCCTTTGGTCACAACTTTTTAATTACATTTTATAGACATTCTAATACAGTTCTCTGTGGAGTTTTAGAAGTTTCCTTGATACAACATATATGTTACTCTAGAAGGCTTCTCTATGTGTATGGTAATATGTTTATACTGTGTTATTTTATAGTGGGGTATGTTTGCCAGCTGCAGAAGGAGGAAGGCTCATGTACAAAATTCGTCCTGAAGTGGTACTTTGATGCCCAGACATCGAGCTGCACGCGGTTCTGGTACGGAGGATGCGGAGGAAATGAAAACAGGTTCGAAACCCAGGCAGAGTGTGAGAAGGCCTGCGCTTCCGGTAAGACATAAAAGCTGCATGTGATGAGTCGCTGGTGCCTGAAGCTTAAGCAAACAAACACTCAAAAAACAGATCAAGAAACCGTATAGAATCCAGGCGATGGTCAGTAAGGTGTACAGTATGATACTGCAATACAACGTTCAGATCAATCTAAGTGGGCTATTATAAACTACAATGCAATACTATTCACATTTCTATAGCACCTTTCATCACAAGGATCCCAAAGCATGTCACACAAAAAAAATAAACATGTATATAAATAAACAATTAAACCATTAAATTAAAAACAGAAATTAGGAGAGACAAAAGATGTGGTTTTTATTAGAAAAACTAAGCTATTTTGTAAAAATGTATACAATACTGTGCCCAAACTTTAGAAATGTAGGGGTTTACTCACACAACTTTAGGAATGGTTTGTTAAAGGTTATTTTGATTAATTAAATTGGTTCATAAAACTCTTTTCAGCAGTTTTAGAGAGGTTTCAGTCTCATTTTAAAAAGCACCCAAGAGGTAATTAATAAACATTATTCTTCCTTTAAGTTTCGCAAAAGGAACCTACATAATAATTATACTTTCCTGAAGGTGACCCATAAAGCTATACAAGTACACAGCTCTACTTCTGCAAAGTTCATGATTTTAAAATGCCAGCCAGCTCGGAACTTTGAATACAGTCAGTGTCGTTTTATCAGGACGCCTCGGGAGAAGTAAAAAATCCTGAATAAGCAGCTGTCCCAATTAAACGAGAGCTACTGCTCTGTGCTATGTGAACCTGTCTTGCTCTGAGAAGCAATTTCAGTTCATCATTTGAAAATACTGTATCCCAATTAAACGAAGTCACGTCCCAATTAAACGACATAAAACCGTCTCCCAGAGTTGTATCCCATTTAAGCAGCAGTCCCGATTATCAGGATCCCAATTAGACGGCTCTGACTGTGTTGCCAAGCTGTCACAGCTAAGATGTCAGTACAGAGTTCCAGGGTGTCTGCAGCTGGTGGTTTTGTAAGGAGTGTGTGTGGAAGAGGGAAGTTCTTTTACAGGTTTTGATTGAGTGTGAACAAGGGGTGGCAGGGTTGGCCTTTGCTATAGTAACAGGCTCCTCTTTTTTTCAGTGACGGTTAATCCTGGAGTCATGGCAGCGATCGAAACCTAAGTGAAAAGTAATGAAAACCAACATTTACCTCTGAAGAGAACCCTGAGATAACCACGGCCAACTAGAAGCTAAGGGAATAGTGAACCTTGCACTGTATCTGCAGATGCTTTTGATACGAAGACAATCTTGAAGTAGTATTTTTATTTTTTTTTTAAGAAAAAAGTGCTGCATGATTTGGCGTACTGGTGCTAATGTGTTTGATGATCAGGTGCTGAATTTGTCTGGAATGTAATGAAAACATTATGGAACATTTACACTTCTCTTACGTCTTTTTAATTTCCATTCATGGATGACATTTTTATGCTTTAAAATCTGTTTTTATGAATATCTTGGTCAAATGGGAATCCAGAAAGTGTATTCAATAGGGCAAAGATTCTCTTTTTCATTGCACACATACACAGTACTTTTTAATGCATAGGATATATATGTTAGACACATTTTGGGTCAATACTGACCCAAAGACATCACAATTAAGATGTTCTTTCTAGCTTTTCATTATAGTGTACTGTGTTTGTGTTTACAATATTCTGTGTTAACTGAAAAGATGTGTATGATGACTATAATGACAATCACCCTCAGCTCAGTATTGACAAATAGAAAAACATGTATAGATAATGCACTTGCAGGACACACAACTTCAAACACAAAAGTTCCAGCAGTAAATATGGAATGTAATTGTCAACATTGTGTAAGGTTTTGATAATTATTGACAGAAAATAAAAAGTAGACTTTCTTATAAAATTCTGAGTGCTGATTTTTCTTTTTTAAATCTTACTGTACTTCTTACGTTTAATGAATGTAGTTTGGATTTAACTATTTGATAAGCTGCTGACAGAAGCTACTACTGTATATATTATTATTATTATTATTATTTATTTATTTATTTATTTATTTATTTTTTTTGCCAGTTAGTTTTTCAGATTTTCTTCACAATTTGAAATACCCAATTATTTTAATCTACCCCTGCGCTGACTTGGAGAGACGAAGACGGACACATGCGTCGTCCGAAACATTCGCCATCAGCCGTCCGCTTCTTTTCCCTCTGCAGGCCCGCCATGCAACCACCTCAGAGCTACAGCACTGGAGGATCACACAGCTCTGGGCAACTTGCTTGCAGGCCCGCAGGCACCCAGCCAGTCCACATGGGTCGCTGGTGCGTGGTCAGCCGAGGACAACCTGGATGACCTAATCCCTCCCCCACCCAGACAGCCAATTGTGCGCTGCCACCTGGGAACTCCCATCCACGATCGAATAGCCTAGACTCAAACTGGTGACCTCCAGGCTATAGGCACATCCTGCACTTCATGTGGAGTGCCTTTACCGGATGCACCACTCGGGAGCCCCCCCTACTACTGTATGTTGATCTCACAAACTTAAATACTCCGAATCTGCATTGTAATTGATATTATATATATATATATATATATATATATATATATATATATATATATATATATAATATATATTTTTTTTTTTTTTTTTTTTTTTTTTAAGTTATTTATTCCTAGCAAAATGATCAGAGCTATCACAGTACATTACACAGTATCTGTGAATCAAGTCCTTTGGTCTTTGACCACACTCATTCAGCTCAGAAACTTGTGTGATAGATTATTTATTATAGCTTAGATTAGAGGACACAACTACATTATTCATTTACACTGCATTCATTTGGCCTTTGACCTCAGTTTTCGAGGTACCACTGCCCATAAATTAGCTTGCAGGAAAGCTGACTCCCTCCCCCCACCTCCCCTGTTAGATGAAGCCAAAAAGCAAGTGGAGGCTGAGGAGGAAGAGGCAAACTGGTGCACGGAGAGGACGTAATGAATTGAGGCAAAATATAGATCCTTTCCTTGCTGATCATTGGACATATTGTTTGTCTTAGGATAATACTAGCTATTCGAGCAATGATTTAATCTATTTAATTGATCTTGATTATTGCATGCCAAATATCTGTGGTGACTGAATAAGAACAAGGATACAAAGAGAACTCAGTCACTGGACATCTGGGCTTGAAGTCAACTCCAACCACTAAAACGCAGGCTTCTGTGGAACAAATATAAAACAAAGGTTTTAAAACCCAATGGCATTCCTTTTTTAATTAGCAGTCACTATAGCTGTACCTTCTTTATAATGCACCAGTAAATCCCAGCAATAATGCGCTACTTAAGAAAAACAAAAGGAAAAAAAAAGTTCATTCTTGGGTGTGAACTGTGTTGAAGAAGAGATCAGTGTTTTTTTTTTTTTTTTTTTAGATGTATGATTCATCTAGTAGAAAAAGCTTCAAGTCCTTTTAAGGAAGTGCTATTCATATCCTGGTGTCAGCAAAGACTGTTCCAGGAGCAGGAACACATGGAACCATCTCAGTTCACCTGCGTGAAAGAGCTGTTGGAGCTGCAGGAGCAGGAAGAGGAAGCAAAAAGCTTTGCAGAAAAAGATAGTACAACTCTATGAGAAAACCCCCTTGAACAGACTCAGCTAGACTCATGGCAATGAGACCATAAGAAGAAATCACCATTCAGTGTGACCTCTTCCACATGTGTTTCACAAAAATGAATGAGACTTTTTAATTTATCATTGAACAACAGCAATCTGTTGAACAACAGCAAACAGATTAATAATTTAAAAATATTACATGCTGGTGTTCTCTAAAAGCAGAGGATTTGGGTAGAACATTATTAATTTGCTTTTCTCTATATGTCTTGTTGTTGCCTTTCAATTCGAAGACAACCACTTGGAGGCAGACCTGTCACCTATGAAAAGAAGTAGTGATGGGAGTGATACACAGCCTTCAAGTGGTGACAACAGACGCATCCAACTCGGGTTGGGATTCGGTCTGGGCAGGCAGAGGAATCTCCAGCTGCCCAGCATTTCAATCCTGTTCTCCAGAACAGGCATGTTCTTGTCCGCACAGACAACATATCAGTAGTGGAGTACGTGAACCGTCAGGGAAGGATTTGGTCCCCGGGGTTACACCGCATAATCTTTCGACTGTTGACTTACTATCCCTCCAGGCTGTTTATCTCCCGGGAGTGGTGAACTGGGCTGCGAACCACCTCTAGAGGGAGGGTCCTCATCCTCAGGTGGTACAGCGCATTTGAGAACGTTTCGGGGAAGCCCAAGTCGATCACTTTGCCTCGGGAGAGACAACCCATTGCCCCATGTGGTTCTCCCTCCGCCACTGTGGTGGTCCACGAGGCGTCGACGCCCTAGCCCACGAGTGGCCCAAAGCGCTCTTGTACACTTTCCTGCCGATACCGCTGCTCTCTGCCTTCCTTGAGAAGGTCAGGAGAGACAGGGCGACAGTTCTCCCGGTGGCCCCGAAAAATCTGGTTTTAGAATCTTTCTCAGCTGCTGCAAGGCCAGCCCTGGAAGATTCCGCTGCGCATGGATCTCCTCAGTCAGGCGAGAAGTATTATAATGCAACCAGAACCGGGCAGACTCCAACTCTGGGCCTGGCCCCTGAACAGGGCCGTTTGTCCGCCTTAGGGCTTTGAGAGTCAGTTGTCAGTACACTGCAGAATGCTAGGGCCTCCTTCAGAAGAGCACTGTATGCCTATAAATGGAGGTATTTTAAAAATTGTTGTATGATTAGAGGTCATGATCCCATTTATTGCCCTATAGCAACTATTTTAGTTTCTGCAAGATCTGTTGGAGGCAGGAAGGTCCCCCTCTACGCTGAAAGTGTACCTGGCAGCTATAGTTATATCATGTCTCTATTGATTCAGTTTCCCTGGGCATTCGACGGCTATGATCTCCTAGAAACGATGTCCTCCCAAGTGGTTGTGTGCGTGCGTGCGTGCGTGCGTGCGTGCGTGCGTGCGTGTGTGTGTGTGTGTAATATATATATATATATATATATATATATATATGTTGCTGTTTGTGTACTCGGGTAGTCACATCTTGTTGGCGATTTTAAAACACGCATCACTATAGTGGTTATTTTTGAGAAGCAAAAAAAAGCACATATTAAATTCGAAGGAATAGCAGTTAACAGCAGTTAATAACAGTATTTTAGTTGTCATGGTTATTTATCATGGTTAGCTTTGCAAGCTCTAAGTGAAACTAACACAGATTCGGAGTTGGAACAGGTCTAATCCTGCTAATAAAGATTTGATAGGCTTGTAGTCAGATTAGCTGTGTTTCATCCACAGGGTCGCACCTGGAGGGTACTGCTTTTTCAGCATGCTAACAACTACACCTTTAACTTTGATATCCTGTATTCACTTTCTTTTTAGGGGTCTGAAAATAAACAACAGCAGAAGAAAAATAATAATACAGGAACTACGTTCACTCAATCACAGGGTCCCTGAAATACATTATTTTGTAATCATTTGAACCTTGTGTGTGTAGCGTGCACGGGGGAAGGCAGCAGCAGGGCTGGTAGGTAATGTAATCACATACAAAGACATAAGCCCGATATACGCTCCTTGCAAAGGAGCCGGCTCTTTTGTACAGCGGTATCGGCGCTATGTTGGAGTGAGAGAGGTCCCGGGTTCACGGCTGCCCTCTGTCTGTATGTGAATTGCCTCGCCCTGTGTGATGCCCCTGCCTGCGGGAACAGAGAACGCTACATGTACATGCTGAAAAATTACCACTGGATATAATCCTAAACCACTGAGGATGAAACCAACCAGCCCCGATTCCTATAGAGACTGATTTCACAACAAGCTGGCTCATTCCGCAGCTGCAGCAGTCAGGTCCTGTGACTGTTTAAATCATACGTCAGCAGAACATACACAGCACATCAACGTGATCTATAGTGGCACTCACACCCAACAATGAAGAATGAGTGTTAGTCTGAAATGTGTTCTGTCTTGTAGATGCCAAGGTGTTTGAAACAAGCCTGTGATGGAATACGCTGCTCCATGTAATTAATTGTGTCCTACATGTGATTATGAGCTTATGTTACTGTTGGGAAGACATGTGTTTATCCAGGACTCTCCAGTAGCGGTTATTATTTAATGCACATGACAAAACACCATGGACAGGTCATGTATATAAAAATGTTACTGGGCTCCATTGCAGGACAGAATGTCTGTCTTTCTTTTTTTGGGCTCACTATTATCTTGGTGTGAGTTTCAGATACATGTTGACAGGAAGAATTTGACCCAGATTAATCAAATATATATTTCACACTGAGGTCCAGATTTATAAAAGAATTGCTCATGTCTTACAAGTGTAAAACGGGCACTGTTTCTTCTGAATTCTTGGATAGGATTTATAAAACACACACAATGGCATAAACACACAATTAATTAATGTGTGATTTGTGGGAGCAAGGTCTCTTTCTGAACCGCTAAAATTGGGAGGGGGTTTTGCAAATGAGGTCTATTAAATATTCTGTCTAATTTATTAAATCTGACGGTAATTTGCGGGCCTCATATTTGCATGATTATTTTAAGAACTTTGAAAAGCAGACATTAATTTGCCACGTTCAGACAGTAGACTATATAAAAGGCAAGGTGATGTGGGAGACTTGTCTGTCGCAAGAAGGAGACATCGTTTTTAAGGACAAAGAAACATTTAATAACATTTTGCAAAGAGCTCATTAACCCTTCTGATCAAGTCAGTTTGTAAATTATTGTTTATGATACCTGTACTGTATTGTTTTGCAAACTCCAATTTTTAATACATGTTTCATAGCTTACATGACAAAACAGAAAGTCTGCAAATAGAGAATATAGAATCCATGTAGAAAAAGGTTCTAGAAGCACCTAAAAAGGTCTCCCCACAGTGGCAAAGCAAGGTTCCAACGAGAGCCTTTACTTCTAGAGTGTAGGCATTATTAAAAGAACGGTGGAGCAAATTAAGAAAAGATGGAACGATATTCTGAGGACCACGAAAGAAAAAGTCTCATATACAATGAGGGCTCATCCTCCACCGTTATTTTAGTAATGCCTACAGAATTTATTTTTTGTAATATGGTATTATGGTGTTTAACAATATTGGTTCAGGCAACATGATTAAATTCGAGTAGGAAAGAAAACAGTTAAAAAAAAAAAAAAAAGGACAGAGGTACAGATGACGCAATTTGTAGCTAGAGCAAGCACAGTTTTT
This sequence comes from Polyodon spathula, assembly GCF_017654505.1. Classification (NCBI taxonomy): domain Eukaryota; kingdom Metazoa; phylum Chordata; class Actinopteri; order Acipenseriformes; family Polyodontidae; genus Polyodon; species Polyodon spathula. The sequence goes on from NC_054543.1 coordinate 45,911,190, forward strand.
CGACCATATATACCATACAGGTATGCTTTAAAATCATACATAGAGTAAGAAATACAGACAAACATAAGAAAAAGGAGAGTTGTAACTGTATAATACTTGAAGACTGTTCCTATGCAGCTGATTTATTGCTGAACATATTGTTGTAAAATATCCACTTGTTTGACTGCAATGGATGTAAGTAAATAAAATGTATTGTTTCTGAATTATGAAAAGTCCATTCGCCTGGAATTATTCTATACGAAATGAGAAGTTGAACTACTATACGACGCACAGTACCTGGATGATGCGTCATAATGTATAAGCAACCTAGACTACAAACTCTGAAGTGGTGCATTTGTTTATTAAGAAGCCACCACACATTCCATATTTTATTCATTTATCCTCGTGATGTATTTCAAGCTTGTGACACATCTTCATGTGTTACAAGTACTGCTTGTACCAAAATCTCCAATTCCATATTGGTAAATTTCAGTTTTCACTTCCGAGCATCCTCATCACCATGGCTAGTACCAGGCTGAGGTCTTTGTGTGCCAGTCATGTTCTTTTGGAATGTGTAGCCTACACGCGCAGGGTTAACCCACACCCGCTATTTATCGTGAGAGGTGTGTAATTCTCCACCTGTAATTGCAGTCAGGGGTATTTAAATTGGGTGACTGAGGAATCGCCTACTTTACCTATTTTTTTTTTTTTTTTTTTTTTACTATATTTTGCTTTGCGGCTCAAACTGCAATTAATGTTACTTTTGACGTCGTGCAACATTTGTTTTAAGACTGTGAAAGTTATAGTGTATGAAGATTAATGAACAATGACAATGATAACAACCAAGATTTATGAACAGTATGGGGCCAAGTTTCAACAGGTGCTCACTCACACATTCCACTCTTTCCCACGGTACAGAAATCACTGTGACCGAATTACTAATGTACGTTTAGGGTTAAATCTTCTTACCTTTTTTTATTCTATAACCCTTAACTATAGTGAGGCACTGTGTTTCTGTATGATATATGACCATTCTCAGAACAGTTCATCAATACACCACAATCCTAAGAATATCGACTCTCCCTCCCATTTAGTCCTAGGCTCCCCTGAGCAGAAATCGAATTTACTGAATTAGTTAAAATCCCTCTAAACAGTATGCTGGATTTCAATTGTCTGTTCAGCATCTGTTCAGGTTAGCATGGCATCGAGGCAGAATGCAATGCTTCCAGAAAACTGTCACGGGTGGCAATCTACAACCAAACATATTAACTGTACTCGTCACCTCCTTAACTGAGTAAAAGAAAACAAGTTTCTTGTTGAAAATTCACAGAGCTGCGGTCTATGAGCATAGGGACTGAATCCCATCACTCTGCATTGCTTTTGAACTTCTAGCAGAATATTAAAATTAGTTTTAATCAGCTGTGATTGAATATAAATTAAGAAAGGTTAAGAAAAAATATATATTATTAGCAAAATAGCACAAAATGGAAGTAAAGCAAGAATAATTTTTGGACTGACAAATATTCACCAAACAGTGCATTCTTAAGATATCTTGCATTAGTCAACTCAGCATTGGCAATACTGAAAGAAATACCCCTGAATTACAGTAATATAATCAAACTTATAATAAAAGAATATATAAACTGAATGATACAGAATAATACAAAATACAGGAATTTAGCATCTTGGACAAAACAAAAATAATGAATTTCCTTTTCCTGTAAAATCCGATTAAATTGGATTCTGCACTCATTTTTTATTTTTTTGGCTTGTAGGAGAAGCATCCCTAAAGCAATGACAGATGTATCTGTTTTAAATTAAAAACACTCCATTAGTAAAACCAATAAGTCCCATTAAAGCAGATCAGTAAAAATGATCAGAGTAATTCATAACAGTGAAGTTGAATGTTCCTCATAACTGTTATGGAAAAAAACAACGCATGCATAACTTCCTAATTGAACGGCTGTTTTGGCTTTACAAGAGGTGGATCAGTTTAGACCCCAGGAGTAAGTTTGGTAATAGTTAAGCTGTAATGTGCTCTACAAATATCATTACTAGTTCAAACAAAGCATGACCTATATGAGATATGTATCAAATCGGATTTCTGAGCTGCATACATTATTAATACTGTACCCATCAGCACATGTGTTATCTGCAACAGGATGCTAAATGTCAGACAGGACATGGCCTCACCCTCCAGGTGAAACCCATTGGCACTGGGGCTACCTGCACCTGCCCAGCCAATTTGAGCTGATAGGGAGATGACAATGGCCTCACCCCCCAGGATTAAAACTGGACTTGTGCACTGGCACCTGAGCTACCTCCGACAAAAGGTTTTAGTTCAAAACAAAACACTAATGACAAAATTTGAATTTAAGGACAGAGGTTCAGTAGAGGTGACTTATTAGTCCAAAGTTGTGCTTATTCCAAAGAGAAAGAAAACAAAAGCACCTTAGCACATGGCTTCTCAGATTCTTCTGCCAATATATACATCTTATTTATTGTATCTAATTTGTCTCTGACTTTTAGTCACTCAAAGATGGAAAAGACAGCATGTAGGACTGTGATACAGAACAAAGACCTACTGTACTACACAACTATTTCCTAATAATTATATCACTTCTGTCTAAATAATGCATGCAGCTGTATGTAAATGATTCATCCAGCATATTTCCATTATGTTCCCACAGAAACCATGAAGTGCCTTCCTAATGGGGTTTACATTGAAGCAGCATGTTGTAAATAAGAGTTCATTTATTTAGTGACTGAGTTTAAATGGAAAATGTTTACAGATTTATATTTTTATGTTCTACAAATTCCCTGGAAGTGATCCAGTGGTGCAAACCCACTGCCAGATTGAAGAGGAGGAGAAGACTGTATCTTTGAATGTTCTGAGATTTTGAAGGGTAACTAGGAACGACACGTAACATAGTTAAACAGTGTCCCCTAGAGATTTACTAAGGGGAAATCCTCCTGTGATTATATATTTGATTAAAGCCTTTGACTTACAGCCACACACAACATAGACATAAAGATATTGATACAGTTTGTCTATGTACTGGTCACAGGTTATCAAATAAAAGGTGTTAACTGACAGCAGGTGACCCAGAAGATTAATTTAATGAGTGAGCCTGGGTTATGTCTTCCTGGATTTATAAAAATGAACTATTTCATTTTCCTTTTACCAAAATTGTACAAATGGTACTTTTGCATGTTTTGTTTCTTAATATCGATTACAGAATTCAGTAACATTTTTGTCATGATGAGGACTGTCTTAAAATGCAAAGTTAATGCCAAGGGGGGAACATGCAGTACAACTTGGCTGTAAGATATATTTGCACTCAACTATCTGTTGACATCTAGAAGCTTCTATGAGCTTCAAAAGGGAACAGAATGTCCATTCCAATTCAGAGCAGCCAATCAGGGTTTGATAGCATCGGCTAACCAGAGGATGAGGGCATGAGGTTCTAGAGGCATTAGAGGCTGCCTCAGAGAAGATACATTCTATGGCAAAGGAAATCTCATGTCAGATGAGGATGTGTTGGTTTCGCGAGATCCCTGCATCACTAGCTGAAAGCTGACCATGTTAATTGCAATCCCTAATTTTTCTTTCACCTACATCTCACCTACATCCAATGAGGTCCAGCTGATATACTGTTGCTGTGTTACACCATGTACTGTACAATATAACCAAACAGGGGATTCAAGTTAATAAACTGTGTTATGTAGAAAATACTGTATTATTTATTCTTTATGTATAGATTAACCCAATAAACCCACCATTTAAGCTCAACCTTTAGTGTATAAAAGTGATGACTTCCAGCTGGCAAAGAGAGACCTCTTTATAAATAGCATTTAAACTGGGCTTCCAGTTGTGTGGATTATCTAATGTCTAAATAACATCAGCCACTGTTGATTTTACTGGCTTTGTTTCAGGCCAACCACATTCTTTATGTATGTAGGTTTATGTATGTAGGTTAGTGATGACGTGGGGCTGCCCACCAGATGTACTCACCTCTTTTAAAATCCACTAGGGCACATTTATTAAGAGTTTGCATCACTTTTTCCCCCTTTCAAAAAGCTAGTAAGAAACCAACTGCAGGGGCTGAAAAGGGTTTTAAAACCCAGTTCCTTACCTTGTTTTAGCATCAACAGTATTGTCATTAACAGAACTGTAGGTAATATAAAATGAAATAGTTTTAACAGGTATCTAATCACGTCCTGTGCAGTATGCCACTAAGCCATATTGAAGCCAGAACAGTTATTAAAACTAGAAAGATTTCAACAACTTGATTCATACAAAAAGCCAAAAAAAAACTCAAGCGTATGAATCTGGCAAACAGTCACATTACTATATTCAAAAAGTAGACATGATACTTTGGGTGTTTAATTTCTTAGGTTAATGTTCTTTAATCACGTCTTTTCAGGAACTCTCCTAGCATGACCCCACCTTATTCAAGTCACTCTTTCCTCAGCTTAGCAGTGGTCACTAATAGGTGAAGCACTATTTTGGATGGATTTTGTGCTCATGGATTCCATTCCCTCTTAAGGTCTGCTTAGGATCAGAAGCACAGTGACACATGCAGTACACAGTGTCTCCACAGTTAAAAGCCTCACTAGATATTAAGGAGTTCATGTTGCATGCTGATTTGCATTGCTGGAACATGTTCTGAAGCTGGAACATTTGATTGAGAAAGTTGATTAAAACCAGGCCATACAAGCTTAAAGCTTTCAAATCGGCTGGGGTTCTGAGGCCAGCTTCAAGAGTATCGTTATGTCTACTGTATATGCTTCCTCCGTGTGGGTCTTCAGCATTCCGGGTGGAAATTATGGTATTACGGTTTTCATACTGTACATAAAATAGACCACAGCTCACAAGGGACCGATCTTAGACCACCAGGCTAATTTCAATTTAGATCTTTGAATGTAATGGAAATATGCTACAACTTTTTTTTTTAATGGGGTAATTTGAATAAAACACGGAGGGTGCATGGTAAATGCTACAGGACGCACAGGAAATCATGTGTATTTCTCAATACACTCTCCATTGTCATATGCCAGTCCTTTTGTTGGGTGAACAAGTGTCCAAGTGCCCCACTGTCAAATGATATTCAATGGCAATGCAGTGACAATAGTGTGAGCAATTGGTTGAACAACATCACAGTGGCAACATTTAATTTAATATTTTGAGATACCATATCAGTCAATACACACTGGTAATCCATTGCAGCATCACAGTACCATATTATCACCAGTGTGCTGTAGTGTCAGATATTGTGTTGCCTTTGCTGGTGATGATAAGGTCAGTGATTCTGCAGGGTTTTACTCTAGCACCAGTCCAAGAATAGTAATTCCTTTAAAAATCTAAATGAAAAACATCTTTTGGGGAAAGAACTGAGTAAACTGTCCTGCATCTCCTTAACCAACCTCAGCACTATTCCAAGTGAGTCTGCTGTATACTTTATCATCATAATTTACATGCGTTCCCCTGTCACATAAGGATCTATTTTAAATGTATCTGCTGTATATTTTACTGAAAACCAATAAAGTGCTCTTTAAACCCATGTCATGCTGCAAGAGGATCCCTCTGCCACTCTTTAAAGGACATGGAGGTTTCATTAAAACTACAGTATGTGCAGTGTGTGTGATCATAGGGTGGTGTTCTGCACCACTGGGCTACCTGCACCCGGAACAAAGCTAGCTTTCTATCCCATTGAAAGATCAGGGTTATACATTGTCATTTTTGCTGTGCAGATTTCAAATCACAAAGGTTATTAGTATTTTCCTAAGCATAAGCCTTCATACTCACTTATGTATCTTTTTCTTTTTGTTTGTTTGTTAGTGCCACCGTTAATTAATGAATTCTAGTCTACTCGTTCCGGTTGTTACCAACATATTTTTTCATTTATAAGCAAAGTGCCACATTTTGTTGTATTGTGGTTGATAACTGGATTATTACTACAGTATGTTGCACTTATCATTTCTTGTGTCTTCTTGAAAAATGCTTTAGCATTACAGTACTTCTTGCTGTTAAATAATTAAGTGTTTTGTTGATTCAGACATCTTTTCAGGTTTAGTTTTGCCCCCAGCTGTCAGCACGTCTTTCATTGCTTAATTCCAGAGCTCCACTAAATTCCAAGAACCTGTTACATTGTTCCCTGGGGTTTCAATGATGTTTTTTTATACCTGATAACAAAGTCTAGCATGCTGTTCAACTCTGTTGAAAGGCAAGGAAGTCTACACCCAGTAAACAAAAAACAAAGATAATTTGAGAAAAATGTTGTCATAATAACACTGGTCTAATAATGCATAACCGTTCCAAATTCCTTTGGGACCTGGATATGGATTTTCCTTGACTCTGTTTTACATTCCAATTGGATTAGGAGGAGTTGAAAAAAATGTTTGTCTACCTCCAGTTAAAAAAAATAAATAAAATAAAATAAAACATTTATCTGTGAAAAGATACACAACAATGTGTATTGCACTGCATAAATAACAACTGGTTGCACTCCCAAATAATAAACACAAATATCCGCCCCACAATAGTACTAACACGGTCACCAGTCCTGGGTGCGTGCAGTAGTGCTCGTGGTGGGTGATACAGTTTATTAGTGACAATAATGCAGTGCTGTTCCGGGTTAGTGCTGGCCCTTGGCGACAGCTCCGGAATCGTGTTTAGTCGTCTAGTAATATACAACACAAGACAATTACAGACAAACGAAACAAAACACTCACAAACGTTTTTATCTCTCACAGGGTCTCTCACAGTCCTTACAGTTCAAATGCTTAAAACCAAACAAAGGAACAGATTACGATTCTTCTTCCCCATTTATGCTGTCACACATGACCTCTTGGTAAACGAGTGCAACCGCCTCTCCAATCTGTGGCTGCCATATCATTTCCCTTCTGGGTCAAGGCGTTATTACAATGGAGTCTCGCCCCTTTCTGGGCTGGCTGACTTCCCTTGAACACTGGGAAAGAACTGTCAGACTAGCCCATCCACGGAACTCTGTTCTCGCTGCTTAGCACCCTCACAGGTCAGGAGGGAGAATCATTGTATTTCTATCACAGGCCATAAGGCCAACTCAGCTTTTAGATTCAGCGTCCATGGTTTAACAAGTAAAGATCTAAGCAAATGCAAATAGTCTAACCCTCAGCACCACCATACTTCTTATTCTTCTTTGTCAGATTTAAAGGTCTGCATCTTCAAAGCAATGAAGGATTCTTAAATTGTTTGTGACGAAGAAAAAAGGCCACTATAATTAAGACTCGATGTTCTTTTTCATTGACCACAAGGATGCCTAAATTCAAAATTTGGTTTTATTACTAACAGCTTGTGAGGCAAAACAGACTCAGTTGTTCTCATGTGAAACCATGTCATGTCTTGAAGGCTTTTCCTTCACATGGAGACAGACTTGCACAGCCCACAGGCTTCAAAAACCTTTGATGGTATAAACTGCCTGGCTCTTTTCAATTACATTTTCACCATTTTCACTATCATTGTACATGCTTAATGCATCGTGACATAATCATCAGGCACTTCCTGTCACAAGGATTTAATCAGCAAAGCGGAGGAAGAAGCTTTTACGACAGATGTTTGAAGTTTACAGCAGACAACACACTTTTGAAGACACCTGTTTGAAATTTCAGTCACCTCTCCTATACATTACAGTACCTGGCGGTCCTGAGGGACCAGAACATTTACTGACAACTCTGAAGATATGTCATGACTAGTTAATGGAAGTTTATCTGCTATTAATTCAGATACTTCAGCCATTCATCATTTTTTAACAGTTCAAAGTAGACAGGAAAATGTAAACCGTTTCATGTCTGCATTCCAGATCAGCACTGCTGGTTTTGATTTATTGAAATTAGAAACAGCTCTACATAAATATAAACTGCATCACCCTACTTCCAGTCGAGAGAACACAGTGTTGTTTAAGGGCACCTCAGTTCTAACCCCAAAGTGGGCCTAAAACATCACTGGAGGGGGCGACCGAAAGGTTGAGTATTAACCAGGCATTAATGATGTTATGTGGTAGGAAATAATACTACAGCAAATCACTTGAAAACATATGCTGACAATTCAGAATTAATAAGTTACTCCTTGGGCACTTGTAGATTTTCAACTGAAGTATTTTGTAGCATTACACCAAGATCTAAATTCAGTTAATTGACCACATGTGGAGATGGGACATGGATAATTTATGTAAGGGTCGTCTAAACTACAAGCTAACAAAATAATGACAGTAAGTCTTACCTCATGTGTATTACTAAGTATTTTGTTCTATTTAAAAAGACAAACACATTATGATTTATGATGGTATTTCTTTCTAACCTACTAATGAACTTAATTTAATGATCAATGTTTTTAATGGAGCATTAAACTTACAGAGGTCATATTAAGTAGCGCAGAGTAAGAAAACAAGTGAGTATTTCGAAAAACAGCCATTGCAACACACTTGAGGCTTCTGGGAATCCGAGTTCTTTAGAGAGTCCATGAGGCACTCATCTTTTTAATGTCTCTATGTACCTTCTATCATAAACAGCTTTAAAAAAATGACCATAGTGTGCATCTCTTGTAAACAGGAAGAATTTACTGGAACGATTCTGTTAGCTTGATGTATTTTTCTATATGGTATAAATGGACAGAACAAGATGTCCATGTAATTTTTCTTTATCATCTCTACTACTGTCATGTCACGAAGTTCCACATACTAACAATATTTGTCCAGGAAGCATGGGATGGTCTAAGTAAAAAACGGGATGTGTACGAACCCAAAGCCTGAATCCTGAATTTCTAAACCTTTTTCTGCTTGTTCTGGGTATAACTTAGCAATCCTAATATTATAAATGTCTTCAATGGATTAACACAGGAATACAGCCCTTTCCAGCATTGTGACCTAGAAGCTCTCGATTGTGTAGTCACACACAACATTTGAAAAATCATATCTTATATCAAAACTAAAAAATGTGAATATATATGGTGAACTTGCAAGGTAACACCATGGATACAAAATGATCTATTCTGGGATGCACCATTATTGCAGTAAACAAAGCATATATTGCAACTGTACTGCTTGTATGACCAAAGTGGATTTGATACAACTGCTGTAGGTCCTTCTTCCTGGCTCCAGCTGTAATGTTTTATTTGTCCAACAGGGAGTCTATAAAGAAGCATAAAAGAGCTTAACAGCAACTACAATTTTAATGTAGGTTCTAGCTAACTAAGTTTTGGTAATAATTTTGAAAAATCTCTTGAGTGTGTGTCTCTCAATAGGGACAAAAGAAAATTCTTAACTGCTTCTGCATATTCATCACAAGCACCTCTGGCAATTTGTAGATTAATGAGTAGCAAACTGCACCAAATGTTTATCTTGCTGATGTTAAGGCACGTTGGGGATTTCCTTTAACTGAAAAAAAACCTGAGTCCAGTCCAGGGTAATCAGCTGATGTGCTTTTTACATTCACCATAATTGGCGATTCCAATTTTTTTTTAAAAAAAAAAAAGCACTTTTCGATTTTGTTTTATTTGGTATTTCATTACTGGAAGAAGTAGAGTGTAGCAATTGTGCACATTATTTTCATATAAAATCGTATAACTGGCACAGAACACAGTAAATCCTTCAGTTTTAAAGAAAATGATGAAGCAGCATATCAGTCTTTTGTAGAATGTGTATTTATTTGAGATATTTAGATATTTCAATTGAAGTCAGATGTTCTCTTTTGCATAGCACATGTATTGACATTGATGAATACTTTTGGTATGTTTACACTGTATGGAAAAGAAAGATTTAAACTTAAACGGATGAAATTCAGGGAATTGCGTAGTTGTACATCAATGTATGTCAAGCTCTGTATCTGCTTAGCAATGCAGCCTAATTGGAAACACTGAGATTTAGACCAGTTGTTCATTCATTGGATTTCAATGAATAAGTTAGATTCCAAAAAAAAAAAAAATCAGTCTGTGGCATCAAGTACCTTTTCATGAAAGGTTTTTGAATGACCTTTAGCTGGAACTACAGTAAACAGGTTGTCGTTTTGGCAAATACAGTTAATTGTCCAGTAGAGAGTTTTCAATGATTTTGAAACTGGGCCATAAAAAATAAAGTAAAAAAAGATGATTGTGTTCACAGTACCAGGTGTGCTTAACATCAGATGATTTTGTCCCTTGGCTGGTGAGACATATTATTGTCACATTCTCCTCAAGTAGCTTTCCAATGGTATAATATGAGCCAGGTTTTAGAAAAAGGAGAAAAAGAAAAATGACAATCAAGGGTGACGAGCTTTCCAAAAAATATTTCTTAAAACATCCATAAAATCATCATGGAGATTTCTGAAAAGGAGAACTATTTCTTCCATTTGCCTTGGGATTCTTTATTACTTTGGCTCAGTGCAATAGGCAGTAAAAAAATAATGATTTCCCACCATTATATAATGGTTTTTAAAATACTCTTGAAACTGTGAGCTAACATGAAAGCATCATGTTTCTAAGCCTTTCATCTAATTTTATTTTAATAATGAGTCATGTGTTTTTGTTAATTAATTAATGTATTTACTTTAGTTTTTATGTTTTTATAACCACATTATGGCATGAGATAACAGATATTATATCATATGTTTAACAAGTTTAGTTAGAAGCATTGGGCTATATTTTCAAAGCGTTTTCTCCAGGCTTTAGTTAACTCCTATGTTTTAAAGGAGAACATTTTATATTCCACGATACAAAACAGAGATGCAAACAGCTGTAATGTGTAAGGCCATGAATAGTAGTGCTTAACTTCTTTGGTTCAGCAGTTTTTCATTTTTTCCTCCAAAAAATAGGAGTTAATTAAATGACTGGAGTAAACGCTCTGAAAATATAGCACTATGCCTTTTGTTATAAAATGTGATGGTGTAGTGGACTTTAGAAATTGCACAAATCAACCTGACATGGTTAAAACCATTTAAATCGGACAATGGTTTGGGGCTTATACACTACAACTGGGACAGCACTGGGACACAGGTCCATTTTAATGGTCCATGTGTGTTTAAGGTCCCATTAAAACATTTACTGTGTTTCCTGTATTAGTGGCATCATTCTGGGGAGCATCTGTTTTACCATGCTTTTCCCATGGTTATACTATGCATTTTTTTACCATGTTTTGCTGTGTTTATTGATATGCTTTACCATACCCTGCTATTCTTTGCAAAGTTTACCTATGCTTTAGCATGCTTGTAATGATCACTCTGCACAACTGAGAAGTAGTGCTTTACTATGCTTTATTACACTCTGCTATGCTTTCACTGTGGTAAACTTGTATAAGGGGAAACACAAGCAAAATTAGTAGAAATTTCAAGTATGTCTGGATTTAGATCTACTACAGAGCTCCCACAGTGTGGTGTGGTTTATTATCTTGATTTGTATGTATTCCCAACTTCCCCGGTCCCATATGAAAACTTCTGCAGTGTAACAGAGACAAAATAACCTGCAGAGAACAGAACAGATATCGTACTTACCTGTACTGTTTAATCTCTACCATTCTGGTGCATCTGCAATTTAACACCACTACATTATTTAATGTGTGCTTTGGTAAAAGCGTAGCAAAGTGTCATAAGACATGGTGAGGAGATAATGAAGAACCAAGAGGTATGTCAAGTTATGGTTGTGGTATATTGAAGCAAATATTCATATTAATGACATTAATATTAAGATACTAAGTCTAGAAATTCTTGTGTTGTGTAAAGAACTTTTTGGTTACAGTTCTGTCACTCATTTGTAATATGATTTATTCTGCCTATAATAACATCTGGTTATTCCCAAGTTCTTCAAGCCCAGACCTGTGCCATACTCACTTAGAGATGCGGTAGAGTGAGAACTACAGAGACTGCAATCGGAAGGAATAATTTCCTCTGTATAGTGACTACCAGACTACCAGTGTGAGATATAGTACAACCCTTCAACTAAGCATGGCAATGTGGATGCATTTTTAAGGCTGCCATTAGCAAATCCTGATTGTAGTACTGTGGAGACTTTGCATCTGATTTATTTTGGTAAAAAGCTGCCAGTCACTGCTAAGCGAATATCAGAAGCCACTAGAAAGCAATAATGTAACTGATGACTCAAACCCTACTTAAATAGGAGACTGGAGCTTTCTACTGAAAGTGGATGTGTTCTTTGGGGCATGAGGGTTATGATTCCAGATGCAATGCAGCCAAGGTTGTTACATGACTTGCACGATGAACACCAAGGGATGGTAAAAATTAAACTGTTAGCAGGCAGAGTGTAATACTTGTTGAACAGACTGTAACCTGATAACACACCTATTCATCCCTGGAAGTGGGCAGATAGACCATGGCAATGGCTACTCTTTGCAGAGAAAGAGAGAGAGATGTACCTAGTTGTAATTGATGCATACTCTAGGTGGCCTGAGGTTATACCTATGGGTTCTATCACTGCCACTAAGACAATTGAGGAGCTGCATACATTGGTTGCAGCATGTGTCCTTAGATCATTTCTGAAGAATTTGTCAATTTCTTAAAGCAGAATGGTGTGAGATATACAAAGTCAGCTTCCTATCATCCAGCCTCCAATGGGGCTGCTGAGCGTTTTGTGCAAACCTTCAAAAGAGGTTTTGAAAAAATAAAAAATGTAGTCATTGAAACACTGGTTAGCAAATGTTCTTTTCAAGTACAGAAACACACCTCATGTAACCACTCAGAAAACTCCTGCATAACCTTTCCTGAGACAGTAAGAATTCAGCTGTCCTTGTTGAAACCAAGCCTCCAAAGAGAGCTTGAGAACACACATGGTACAAAAGAAGCAGCATGATGTCAGATACAGGTCTCCATTAAGAGTTCTCCTGGTCAGAATTACAGAGGGAAGGAGGGTAGAGTGAAATGGTTAAAAGGTAACATTGTGAAGACACTGGGTCCTGTTACTTACCTTGTTGAAGTAGAGGGTAAAGTGACCAAAAGGCGTATTGATCATTTAATAGCTTCTGTTGTGATAGAAAAAATGAAACATGGCGTGCAAGAGAAATCACACTTGACTGGGATTGTTTTCAGGATGATTGAAGGGGTATCTTGCAATGATCAAAATACAGCAGTTGTTGATCATAATGTTGAAAACAGCCATCCAGAAAGAATGTTAAAACCCCCAAAATGGCTTAACTTGTTGTTTTTTAATTATATATATATATATATATATATATATATATATATATATTATATTATCTATATATATATATATATATTATATACAATATTAATTTAAATTTCAGAGGGAGGAAAGGGGTATATTGAAGAATAATAATTTTTGGTTACCCCAGTTTTGCTATGACAATGGTAAAAAACTAAACAGGAACATAGTAAAAAAAAATCTACTGTGCAATACATGCGCCAGTCACTTCATATAACTTGGTAAAAATTTAATATGAACTAGTGCTAATATGGCCACCTTCCTGCACATCTAATATGCCATATTGCTAATATTAGCCATAACTTGCACAGCAGTCAGGTAACCTTTGTTTGATCATGATGGTGGGTTCAGGGATGTAAGTCGTTTTGCGTGCTAATGATAGTTTGTAAAACCATAAGATGCATCTCTTTAATAATGCTGACAATGGTGTCAATAATATCTAAGAGTTTTCATACAACAATGACAAACAAAAAAATGAAAGAACTGCAGCAGGATAAAAACAGGATAAAAACAACTAGAAGACAAACAAGGTTACATTCTTCCCTTTCGTCCCCGCGCTGGGGGAATCCAGCTGTGTGACTGTGTGTGGGTTTGCATGTCTCCTGGGCGTCTATTTATTTATAATACTGAACATCTGCATGTGAGCTGAACAAGTTGTTGACTGTTAGACACATTTTGGCAACGTGCAGGAAATAACCTGAACTGTAAACAAAGAGTACCTTTTCAAGATGCTTGGAATTATTGTTTGTGCGTCTAATTGTAATTACTCATACACTGTATTTTCTATTATTATTTAAGTCTGTGATTAGGGTTCTTTCTTTGGACCAGGTTCAGAAGTTGCCAGCAAAAGCCATAAATCACACAGCCTTTATGTTAGTAAGTTGCAGTGTGAATACAATATTTGAGTCATTGCAATAAAAATGTGAACTCATTAGAGCCCAATACCATAGTAGGGTTAAGACCATAAGGTTATGGGAGGCATTATTCATTTCCTAAGGCAATTTATTTTCTTTTAATTTTTTCCCCTTATAATTGCCCGACGAAGTAAGTTTTAAATTTCCGGTAAAGGTGAGGCTTGTGTATGCAGTATACATGGACCTCTTTTTTTATTATTCACTGAAAGAGAGCCACAGTGTTCTTGGCACCGGGTGCACCGTGACACATTGCAACAACAGTGTGTCCGTGTGCTCACAGTTTCCACTGTATACGTTCCAAAGAGGCCATTACAACAGCTGTCACACTTCAAATATTTTCATATAAATTAATAAAACTAAAGTAAAAGGATCATTTCTCCAGAATTAATTAAATGCAGAAAACCGAACACTGACCTAAGCATGGGGACCACATTGACCTTTATATCGCCTTTCCACTGTACAACTCTTGTCAAAATTTGTGTGTCACCTAGAATTTTAGGACTGATACATAATTTAGATATTTTATTTAACATCAAGTAATCAAAGAAACTGCAAAATGATATTGCAAAAGTCTACTGGAAGCCAAAATAATAGTAAAGTATGTCATGTTAGATTTCAAAATGCAAAATTTTTGTAGGTTTTTCATTAAGTGTATAGAAACTACGAAGCAGTATAATTCAATATGGTAACGTAACATTATTTTGCAGTTTTCAATCAACTTTATTAGGCATTTCCTTTCACCCACACCACCCCTTTGAGTGTCTTTTGACCAGTCAGTGTTTTAGATTGCTTTCTTTTCAGAAGTTCCACATAAACAAATCTGAAATTAGGTTTCCCATGTAACTATTAAATCTCATGGTCACTTCACTGGTATTTTCGATGATCTACTCAGTTTTTAAAATGGTGGTCCCTGGAGTTGATAGCTAGAGTCAGCCAGCACAGCTGCTCTCAGGGCTGGCCTTGCACACTCTAGTCGAGAGCGGAATGCCTTTCCCAGCCCAGGCATTCCTTAAACTGGTCTCTGGACTAGGGGATTCAGAGAAGATACGTAATGGATCAAAGTGGATGGAAATAACTTTAACCTAGCATCAGTCATCAGCTAAAAAGGCACACTTTCAATTTTTCCATCTCGAAAATCACTACCTGTACTTTCAAAGCCAAAGATTTCTGCTTTAAAGGCAACCGGATTGGATTTATCTTATCTGGTTAACTATTCACATATCTTCTACTATGGAGTTATGAAATTATATGTATTATAACATGCTTGTAACAATAAGAATATTATACAAATTATTTAAAATGAGTCTTGCCATAAAGTGTTATATTATTTTTAATAATAACATGTAACTGTTAATAGCATAATTAACAACATGTTTATAGATTGTATATAGCAGATCCATATGTTGGCCAATGTCCAATAGAAAAGCACTTGCTCCCCACATAGTTGCAGAAAAACATTAAAAAAATAAAAATAAAAACACTTCATTCAATTTATCCATTGACAAAAGAGAAACTCTGGCTGAGCTGAAATATTTTCTTCCCCCACACACACACACTATGGTAAGAAAACTAGCATGGCTCTATTTAAATGAACAGTTTTTTTTCTCTTATACAAATGCATATTGGTATTATTTAAAAAAAAAAACATGACAATATATACACATGTTCACCATATATATATATATATATATATATGTGTGTGTGTGTGTGTATATATATATATATATATATATATATATATATATATATATATATATATATATATATATATACGTACTGCTGTGCAAAAGTCTTAGACTCGTTGGATTTTTCTACTCTGATGCATTATGAGCATCAACAATTTACTCAAAGCCTCCACTAGTGTTTTCTACTATTATAACAACCTTGCCTTACATAAATATGGAAAAACATTTTCAAGGTGTGGTATCCGAAGCACAAACAAATACGGAGAAACATCATCTCTAATTGACAAATACTGGACTGGAAGACCCAAAAAGCTGCCTAACAAGGACGAGCAATACTTGAAGACTATCCTTAAGGAACAGAAAGAAGACCCACGTTGAATTGACAACAGAACTGGCAGAAGACTCTGCTGTTGTTGTCCACCTTGGAAATTGAGTGATGCAAGTTATTTCACTCAATGTTTTCAAGTCAAGGTTGTTATAACAGTAGAAAACACTACTGGATGCTTTGAGTAAATGTTTGATGTTCATAATGCATCAGCGTAGAAAAATGCAACATGTCTACTTTGTCTTTGTGTGTGCGTGCATGTGTGCGTGTGTTTAAGCTGGCTCATTTCCTTTAACCAGAAGTCCTCTAAGACCATTACATTTTACCATCTCAAAGAAAAATTAAATAAAACTGGTCTTTCCATCACCCTTCTTCAGCTCCACTGTATTTACAGCTGTGGGAGGAAATCTTGCCAACCAAGACCTTTTCCAAACAGATGAGCTCATACAGGACCTCCACACTGGAATCTCAGGGGCTCAGACAATGTGGTGAGGACAGGAATATACTAGAACAGGCATGATGTACTTTGAATAATCTTTGCAGCTGGAATCCTCTTATCAAGGGCTTTCCTGTGGGGTAGTGTATATTCCATTTTTTAATAGTGTTTGGAGATTGTTGAGCACTTTCAGGTTAACCAGTCTTTTTTAAAGGCTTTACATAGGATCTGTGCTCTAATTATCTATTACTGTGTTGTTCTTAAAATCAATTCTACCTTCATCGACTGCGTACGCTAGGAATGTCGAACAGGTCACAGTATCGCCACCCTAGAACCGTACTTCAATATCGACTGCCATCAACATTTACTCTCCATGACCAGCACTGTTTCAGTACAACATACAGCTATGTGAAGGTATTCCGCATTGAAGTGGCATTGTGATGGTGGTCCACTATGAAAGGCGCTATATAAAATAAAGATTGATTGATTGATTGATTGATTGGATGTGTGCTGCTAACTTTCAAAGTTAATATGAAAATGTAATTATTGAATCTTTATCTGCAGAACTTCAAAAGTAAACTGTTAAAATTATATTATCAGAGAGGACTATTACATTGTACTGTAATAATGTATTAATAATGTTTTGACATCTTTGTCTCAAAAGATACTGTCAACACACTCAACAAAACAAATCTAGACAATATGATTCTAGAACATTCTACGCTGTCCATCAGGGCAGAGGTTCTCAAGAGATTTCTGTGGCTGTTTTGATAAGAACACATCAGATTTGTAACAAACACAGAAAACTATCACTGAACATGGAATCCATATGGGTAACTTCCACAGGCTCCTACAAACAATGGATTATCGAATTTAAAACATAATAACAAGCAGCAGCTACAACGGGGACACTGTGGTTTTCCGTTACAAACAAATGAAATAATAAAACTCCAATGGGCACAGTTCTCTGTTAGAATAAACATGAAAATACCGGTCTGACCAGATACCAGCACAATGCTTTGTATTTTTTTTAACTAAATACAGTACTGTCAAAAACAACAATACATTTCTTTTCTGACCATTTGGCAACTTTGTTAAAACATATGGTAGCCAAAAGGACATTTTAGGCCTCCATGTCAGCAGATGAATTAAAACAAATGTTTAGAAATACGACAGTATAGTTAAATTTAATAGGAACACATTAAATCAGCTGTTTAGTCCCAATGTGTTAAATGTGTCAGTAATCACTCCAACAAACAGATTGCTACAGTACAGGTTTGTTTTAGCTGCCACTTCGACCCCACTTTCACTAAGGTTTGGAGTCTACTACAGGGTAGTTTGCAATGCTTTGTTAATTTAACCAGGGAAATCGGATTTTGGCCAAGTGAAAGCCTTCTCCATACACCGAAGAGTAGAATCACAGTCTGAGCCACCCTTAGGCAAGGCCTCAGGAAAGGCAGGTTTTTTAAAAAACAACAAAAATAATGTTATTCATTAATAATTCAAACATAAAAATACATGAGTATATAGATGTTTTTTTGTTCTATATTGTTGTGCCAGCTGGGACCGAACAGTAAGCCATTTCAAATACTGTTAATCGTTATTGCCCTCTAGTGTTGGATAAAGGACTTTGATCAGTGAAACATGAAATGGGAGACTGGAGCATTCTACAAGTTGCCTTTTTATCTGGGAAAAATCCCCTTTAAACAATCACAGCAAGTAAAGATTCCGGTCATTTTCACAGGAATTCCCAGTAAATCTGTCCTTTTGGAGAGGTAACGTGGTGGAAAAAGATAAAACGTAAATAAAAAAAAAGTGTTAGCAACAGTGTTATTAATAGAGAGTAAAGAGTTACAAATCATACTGTCTGGACTGAGAAAAGAGTAACTCCACTGTTATGCCATTGCCAAGCGCCGCACTCTGGGCTGGACTACACGGTACTGCTAGCTCATAGTGATGTCTTTTCCAGTGCAAGGGAGGTGGTCACCACGCCAAGAAGGATCAATAGCCAAGGCCATCAGGAATGTACAGACACAAGAGCGCTAATGGAAGTGGTTTGGTCTAGTGGTTCAGGAAAGAAGCTCAAGGGGTTTCGGGTTTAATTCCCAGTTTAGCCAATGACTCACTTGGTGACTTTTGGAAATTCTTCCCAACTGTCAAACTGGTCAAAAAGAGATACTGGCATTGGTTCTCTTGTGGTTTAAAATGTATGTATATAAACTTGTATGTATATATACTTTATACATACTTAAAATGTATGTATATAGACCTTCCTTTCTCAGGCTTTTCCAAATAAAAAAAGTAGAAAACAGTTTTACAGACATTGTAGAAACTTAGATATCGTTCTAACCTCTGCAATATACCCCAGACCCAATGTTGCCCTTATAAAAGATTATCACAGTAAAAGCACAGTAAATGTAATAAAACACAGTAAACACATGACAAAGCATGGTAAATGCATGTAGTCTATCATCTGTATTAAAAGAGAGCTTTAGATTTTGAAAAGCTCAACCTCGGGTAAAGATAATTATGACAGTGTTTTTGGATCAGACTATGTCCTAAAATCCTTCTAGGATGGTTATGTCATTGGCGATGTGTTACAATAAATCAATACATAGGCCACTGTTCAAGTTACTTACCTGAAATTATTATTTTAAAAGGTTACGGGAGGTGGTAAGACAAATGACAGTAACTGGAGCTGTACACATTGGATTAACATAAAAGTGATATCAGTGCATTAAACATGATCTGTTTTTATTTAATATCTCACAGTATGGCAATGTTACATGGAAAACGGCCTATATTTTTAGTTCTGTTTTTACCACATTGCCAATGTACCCGCCATAGAAGGATGTACTCTATTAGGATCTAGTCTATCCCAAAAGCACTGTGACAATGATCTCTATGAGGGTTGAGGATCATCACTAGATTTAGTGCTCTGAGAATAGTTGCACTGAAGAAAAAAAAAAAAGGCAGCTTATTAAACCTGTTGCGTGATTGTGCCAGTAGGTCATCTGCGATAATGCAGGCATGGCATCGTCTGCTTTTCACTGTGCTGCAAAACTTTCTGGGGGAGAAAGTTACTGTGCTTTTCCAAAACTGCAGCTACTGAGAACGTGGCAGAGAAATGAAAGCTTCCCAGCCTTTGGCAAGAAATAGAACCTAATAAAACAAACAATAGCAGGCATCTGCAACGAGTAAGGCCTTAAGCATATATACGGCTGTAATCAAAAGTTTGCATACCCCAATGGAAATGTATAATTTCTAGAAATTTCTCAAAATCAAAGAATTTTAGGAAAAATCTTTTGTACAAAAGTTTTGCTTTTATGGATTAGGAAAAAAAAATACAAGAAATAGATGCCTACAGTTATTTATTTTAGCAATTTTTTTGCAAAACTCCAAAAAGTTTTCATACCTTTTGATGCTATGATAGTATTGCCTACAAGGTGCTAGAAATTTCAATATGATAATGCAGAACCTACTTCTATAAAAGTCTAGAAAATGCTGGATTGTAGGTGAACATTCTTAGAGAGTATAAAAGGATTAGGCATAGGATGATTGCTGTCATTACCAATAAGTCAATATGGGAAAAAGTAAAGAGCTATCTGAAGACCTTAGGCAGAAAAATATTTATTGTCAAAACTGGAGAAGGATACAAGAAGATTTCTGAGCATTTGAGTATCCCAATTTCAACTATTGTTTCTATTATCAAGAAGTACAGGAGTCATGGTGCTGTCACAACATTCCTTCAGTCTGGAAGATAGAAGGTTCTTTCACCAAGAACAAGCAGAAGAATTGTCAGAAAAGTTAATAACAAACTGAGACGAAATGCCCAAAATATTCAAAGTGAATTGGCTGCAAATGGAGCTGGTGTATCCATTTCAACCATAGATCCAGTAGTGCATGGTGAAGGTCTCAATGGTCACAGGCCAAGGAAAAAGCCACTCTTAGGAAAACGTCACAAAGACAATCGCTTCAAGTTTGCAAAATGGCATTTGAATGATGGATGAGAGTTCTGTTCAAAGGTTTTGTGGAGTGATGAAACAAAACTTGAGCTATTTGATCACGCTGATAGTTGTTATGATTGGAAAAAGTCTGGTCAGATGTACAAAACAAGAACACCATACCTACTGTCAAGCATGGAGGTGGTAATGTCCTTCTATGGGTCTGTTTTTCCTCTAATGGCACAGTAAGTTTAATTTCAATACATGGTAAAATGGATTGAAAGAATCATGTTAAAAGCTCATTGACAAATATCCTAATCATTTAAAAGAGGTTATCATAGCTAAATGCGCCTCAGCTAGCTATTAATTTCATTTTCACTGTCAGGGTGTGACTACTTTTGAATTAGCATTTTTGGAGTTTTGCAAACAAACTGCTGAAATAAATAATTGTAGACATCTATTTCTTGTAATTTTTTTTCCTCATCCACAAAAGCAAAATGTTGTTACAAAAGATTTTTCTAAAATGATTTTTTTCAAGAAATTTCTAGAAATGATCCATTTTAACTGTATATTTAAAAGCCACCGGACTACAGTAAAAGAAGAAGAGAGCTTCATCCTGCACCGCTGTTTCTTTTTTTTTTTTTTTACATTTACTGGAAACTATTCTGAATCTCAGTTTTATGAGGCGATGCTCCCTGGCTCTGAGAATATGAAAACAAAGGCATAATTAAAACAGCAATTGTGAACAGCAGTGGATCAGACCCATTCTGCAGATATGCATTATGCTGTGAAAGAATATGATATTTAACTGGTATTGCCACAGTGAGCCATTAAAAGCCATGTAGTGTAACAATGGCATTATTATACAGTACAAGCTATACAATAACCCAGCTGGGAACGAGTTGTACCCTTAGCAAGACAAAGCCAGCTTTTCCCAGTGACATGGTACCACACTGGCAGCAGAATGAAAGAAGTGTAAAAGAAAGTTATAATTTTCCTCACATGTTCAGCAAATCATCCTTCAGTTCCTGCAGATTGGGGGTATGAGGCTGTGATGGGATGAAAATCCCTTACATGTAAATAGGGTTTATTTGTGTAAACACATGTAAACATGTGTTGCAATATACACATGCTTAGGAAGGAGCAGCGAACAGTTAGAACTTAGTATTTGTAAAAAAAAAAAAAAAAAAAAAAATTGTTTTGCTTTATTATTGTTAAATAAAAGTATTCAACAGCATTACTATTTCAACAGCTGCTTTATTTCCTGCCTTTTTGCGGATTGCTTTCGCTAGCCCTTACAGTCATCTCTTGCATAGTTGCCAGTAAAATCAATCCCATCTATGGGGTTTAGGCTTTTTATAAGTGCACTCACTGTTAGCCGATGTTGCTTATGTTGTGTTAATAGTAAATAAAATGTGATCTCATCAGCTACACATTATTACAGTAACATTTGAAAAGTGTTTTTAAACAAATGTTTAACCCTCTTTGAAGGATACTGATTTGGAGTTGATAATACTGAAGTAGGGATCTGATGTTTTAGCTTTTTTTTGTTTTGTTTATAAATAGGTTTGTATATACTACATACCAGTTGAATAAACAGCAAAGACTCATAACCCATGCTATGCAGCAATGAGATCAAGGGTTCCACTTCAACACAGAACTTAAATCAGACAGAGACAGCCACAACAAGAAGCATATTCTCTAGTCCCTGAGTAACCTAAATGAAGAGGCAGTGTGACTCATAACACACATGGAAATGTTTTACACATCACATGGCTCTAGCAAAAGCGAAATAACAAGTGAAACCCCACCCAACCCAAAGAAAATCATTTATAGTACATTTCATTAGACCTCCAGTCTAGTAAAACCAGTGGACCATGGGTGTTTGGTGGCCCCTGGATAATGTTAACTATCAACTTTATTTCTACAGGAGCAGCTAGACCATTTACATATGTATCTTATTATTCCCAGTGATGTCCTGTACAGAGTGGAATTAAGTAGAGTTCATCCATAACCTTCAAGAAACATCACCACAATTTCACCTGAAGAAGAGACCTTTGAGGTCTTGAAAACTTGTGACTAATTATTGTCTAGATGGTCTAATAAAAGGGATCACATATCCTTCTCTTTGTCATAGGCCACCAACTCCAGTCCTTCAGCCTCTTATCTGGGTTTTCTTGAGGGTTTTCCTTTCAAGTGCTGACCAGGTCCTACTGTAAATATTTATTTTTCTTATCTGCCTCCTAAACGATAACATTGCTTCACACCTGTAAAATCTGTTTCTTAACTGTTTAAACTTGGTCCATGGCACAACACCTGTCATTTGACAATGATGATATCAAATGGAAATGGCACGTAATTCACAGTAAGTCCTCTTCCTAAGTGTTTAGGTTTTTTGGAAATAATTGTAAAAGACTATAAAACACTGACACACAACACCCATTGCGTGTTTCAGACATTGAGATCCAGTTGTTAAGGCTTGTTACTATCAGTTTGTAACATCCATCATGAGGAATAGGGGTGGCTGGAACACAGGAATGTTATCTAATCAAGAAGCACTGTTATGCCTCATGGGAATTCAAACACATATAAACAGACAGAGGAAGTAACTTCCTACAGCCATAGACCACTGATGCACTCAATCACTGAACTTGTGCTAGATGTTACTGTTCAGCAAAAAAACAATGGGGTTAGGAAAGTATTTTGTTTGTTTGTTTCAATTAAAAAAAAAAAAAAACACTGGATACAGAAAGTTGATCAACAAACTCAGGTCATACTGTATAATCATTCAGTAATCTAAATTAGTAAAACAAACGTAACAGTCTAATATAAGTCATATATACAAACAAACTAAGTCTAACACAAAAGATGTGTCAAACAAAAGGGGCAATGGTGGCTCCAATAAGAAAATAAACATACATAGATAACTCATTCTGCAGCCATTGACAGAAAGCAGGGCAACCAGGAAGCTGGTGTTGAAACAAGGCTTTTAAGTTTTTCATAGCCAACGCTACACAAAGCCAATTAGACTTTAATAATAAATAAATAAATAAATAAATAATCTTTTATTAAACAGTAAGTAGCGGGGTTCTGAAAAATAGTGTTACACGTCCCCACGTGTTGCTAGAACTGTTTAAATAACGTGCCTGTAACTTACATTGTTAACATCCTGACAACTTTTTACACATAACTTTAAAGTCTGTTTCAAAGCTCTTTTCAAAATGGCCACTCTAGTGGACTGGGGCTTGAGATATGTCCACTAAATCACTGCAGCAATTAACAAAAAATTATAATAACATAACAAGTGCTCTGGTCCTGTTTGACAATGTGGGCAATAATCCTTACAGCTCAAAGAGCCCAACATTTCGATATATTGTACATATCTTTCTTACAGATGTGTTTATTATATATATTATATATATATCTATATATATATCTATATAGGGTTAGGAATTGACATCGACTACGATTAGAAAACCGGTATCGTCTTAACTTGTCCCAATTCCTTCCACTGTATACTTAAGCTTTCCTCATAATTGACAATGGAACTGGCCTCAACTTGACTGCAGTTTTGTATAGTTCTACCCATGATACCAGGGTCTGGCATAGTGGATCACCTCAACTGGCACTGGAGCTGTGGAGAATGAGCATTCCAGAAGGGTTCTAAAATTAGCCATCTGAGACCAGCAAGCTGGCAGTCTGTCCAAGGGAAAGGCTAACTCTATTTGATTAAACAAGAGGTTCCTGTAGGAACCAATTAGTCATTCAGTCCCATGACTCTTTCTTAAATAGATTGGCACTGCCAACAGAATGCAGTAACCCTCAAGAAATCCAGCAAGCAACGCCCCAGAGCCTTATGACACTGACCATAAATGGCAAAGTTCATCATTTAGAAAGAAATTTGGAAAAGAAAATCTGTTTCTTAACACAGCAGGAAGAGCCATTGCACTTGCACACACAAAAATGAAATCAAGCATTTGAATTGAACTCTGAACAGCTTATTCATTCTCAATCTGAATGCACTATTCTTTGTTTCCCGATATAATTACTTATTACATAAAATAGAAAAGGAACCAGGTTTACTGCACCCATGACAATTTTGCTGCATAATCCAAAACAAAAAAAAGGCAGTGTCATAAAGCTGCACAATATTTAAGGCAGCAGATGCTTTCTGAAAACTAGATTCTCCCCACCCCCAGATGCTATAAAAGTACAATGCAATGCCTTCACAGAAAGCTACAGAATAAATCAATCCTTCCGAATGAGTCAGATACTCCACCAGAAAAAAACACAACTCTCCACAGAGTGCTGTCATAACAGTGCTCCCACCTACAGTGATTAGGCCTTAATGGAAGTCTTCACTCAATTGCACAACCCCAAGCTACGTACCAATTACATCTGAAGCTGTTTTCCATTGTAGTTTAATTGTAACTGTTATATTTAATATAGACACCTGTACTAGCTTTCAACTAGCTGTCCAGTGTCAACACTGTGTACATTCTAACCAAATATGGGACTGTACTAATAGGTTGTTTCACATGTTTCACTTCAATACAGGCAGACTTGTCAATGACAACAATAATTCTAGCCCTGTTTACTTGGCATAGGTTGCTTAGACATATGATCCTTGTTACCTCGTAATAGATAGTGTAAATATAATTGATTGACACTAGCAAGTTGAGCTGTGGTGACACAGCATGCAAGTGCATGTACCCGATAGCTAACCTTTATTAAAGCTATAGTTAAAAAAAATGTAAATACTGGTCAAGAATATCATTTTATTTTTAATAACACACCATTATTAGCACATCTTAATATATCTATATTTTATTAAATACAAAATAAACAAAATGGAGAAAAGCTGCCGATTCCACCCCAGTACTTCAGGAAACAGCTGTCACCCCAAGTGCAGCAAGACCATTGCTTTAAACTGGCTGCCCTTGAAACAAGCTGACCCAGCGTACTGACTCAATCCAATTCTGAAATTTCTTACTCTTTCCTTTGGAACACATGTACCATATCCACACAGAACAACATAAACAATGTTATCCTATTACCTTGCATCCCAGTCCCCACAGCCTTCACCCAGTTTTTGAATTTTGATTTGTTACTCTTCATAGTCACACTGCAATCCTACCCTACACAAACAACCAGGCTCTGCGGGCACATGCTTCTTCCAAGAAGTGATCGTGTAGATGATGCTGAATCATGTGGTAGTTTTGTGATAAGGTACTACGGTCGGTCTAGCACTTCTAAAGGTTCTAACATTTGCTGTGGTGCTAATTATTAATGTTAGAAACTGCACAAGCACATTTTGTAAGGGGGAAAAAAAATGCTGAGATTATTAAATCAAAGTACATTTTACGAACGCACTGCCACGAGCCCTATCTATTGCCCATCAGCAGTATGTCATTATGATACCTGACCCGTTTTTTAATAAAAAACGAACTGCTTTCTCCTCTTCAACCTATGTGTAAATCAAAGCAGAAATACAGTAATTGAGTTGACAGCACTGTCAAGTGATGTTGACGAGAGAACATTGCATACACACACACACACTAATAATAATAAAGTAACACAATGTATAAATAATTTGAATCCAGAAGAGAATTGTATTTGCTTTTGATTTTACTTTCTGCAGTGCATTTTCTCTACTCACAAATAAACAAACAATAAATGTACAACATTGATTAATACAGATAAAACACGGTATCTCCAGTAATAATGTTATTACTTAAGGAGTCAGTTGCAGGGAAATTCTGAACCCAAAAGGTGTGAACCTGCTACAGTTAAACCACAAGATTACAAAAAGTGTACTGTGTACGTAAAGCAAGTGCTTTGGGAAGCCATACTGAAAACACACATTTGACTTTTCAAACTGTTTAAACTTATTTGCACTGCAAATTAGCCTTTATTGGCTTCACTTGTTTAAATGTGACTTGAAAAAAATCGCATGAGATGACTGAAACAAGGAAACCTGTGAATTCCTGGATTCTTTTTTTTTTTTTTTGGTGGTTAACTGAAATACTTCTGCTCAGCTGTTCTACCATATAACATGTTTTCTAAGTACAGGGGCGGAAAAGTTCTGTTGTAAGCATCAGGCAACTGGAAGCCAATTAGAAAGAAGCTCTTTACTGTAAGTGCTGCATTATTCTGTTGCAGTAAAGCTTAGATTGCCAGTTTTACTAACGAACGATATGGCATACTAAATAAGGTGAAAAACAACCCGTCAGGCAAGCGGCAGACATACAGCAATCAAAAGCATTTCAGCAAAAAATGGGTTCATACTGTGAATGGACAAATAACGTATACTGAAAACTGCATCACTGGCATGTCTCACATTCCCAGTTTATTTGTTTTTGTCTTGCAATCCATCCCATAGACAATCCTGCTAAGAGAACCTGGATGAACAATACATGGTATAAAAACCTATAAACACTATTCAAGCTGATTTGCTGTCAAAGATACTGGAGCACAACCAATCTGACATGGGGTTTGAGGTCCGGAAGTCTAAACGGGAAGTCTCCAGGCTGGGATTTTATCAGTTCTCAAGGAAAGCCACGTAGTCAGTGAGTCTGGCCAACTGCTGCTCGTTAGGAACCATGGAAACAGGGGGAGGATCTGTGGAGCAAAAGAACAAAACCTTCATTATATAAATATAACTGATTTACTAATTGTCATCTCTTTGTTCATAAAACAGTAAAATCAAATCTTGAATGAAGATGTGTTTAACAATATATATTCAATTCAACCTCCATTCTTATACTAAAGTCACATTGAGAGATGCAAGACAGAGGTACGAGTGTGTGTGTGCATGAAAGATGTATATACATCTTGAGATTTAAACAAGATTTAATTGACCCAATGTGGTCCAATGCTAAAAATACAATAACAGTGAATATAAAGATATCTAGACCAAACAGAACAAAAGCAAACCCCTGTCCAAACCTAATGAACTAAAACAGGCATCAACACCACAAAAATAAGTCACTAATGTCAACTTTAAAACAGCTAGCCGTAACACTAAACATCTGTTTAGTTGTTATCTGCCAAACAGAGGCTGTGTACCCAAGTGCAACAGTGCCACCTACCTGGCTTTCTGGGCATTACCATCCTTGTGTTTGGATCTGCCTGCCAGCCTTGACTTACAACCCCTGGGAAAACAAAAGGTAAGACAGAAGAATTGGAAAAAAGTCACTTAATTTTCAAGTCAACTACTTTTCCAAAGCTGCTCAAAATTGTGGCTTCTCCCAAGACACCTCTCACCATATACATTCAAGTTAAGAGAAAGAAAGTGACCCTTCCATACAACTACTAACTTCAGCAGGCTGTCACGATGGATATGCTGTATAAAATTACAGATATCTTAATACATTGTCACACACTGTAATGTCTTTTTTATTCAGTGTTACCTTTCACAGCCTCCTCTACCGAATATCCAACAAAAGCAGCAAAATCATCAGCAGTGATCGAGGTGTATGCCTGAGCTACGAGTCCGAAGGCTCTCCTCCGTGTCGCTTCTGCACAGACAGAAGAAAATAAATGCAACTGAGTCCCCCCTTCCCCAACGCACTGGAGCTGAAACAGTCAAGTTAGGGTGGGAGTAATAGCAAAAACTAAAATAATAACGTTGATAGCTTAAAATGGCCATAACGTAATGGTTTATTTTTTTCAGTTTAATGAATGAAACATGTGTTTGCAATTAAGCCCCTGTCTGCAACTGTTATTAGTGATTCTAATAAAGTAGTATAATGATGCCAGACAGAGCTGGAAACATAAGCCTTTAAAATGACTGCTTATTGAATCTTGATGCTGCTTGGTGTGGTTTGTATTTGAACAGGTTACATCCATTTCATTCCTATCGCAGGGTCCTGTCACCCTCATGTGGTACATAAGGACACAGAAGGACCTTTTTATTTTAAGTGTCGTCTCGTGCACACTAGACTACTAACTGAAAAAAAAAAGACAAATAATTGCACTTACTACATATTGTGTTATTTTCTATAAAATTAAAACAGGATTAATAAGTTAATATATACAGTTCACCCTGCCTCCTCTGATGCAAGACTGTCTTCTCATTTTGCACTTTGGGTAACTTTTAAAATTAAATTTTAAAGCCTTGGCTACTGTTCTTTTAAGTGCTGAGCAGATGTGTGAGCAAGCATATCACTAACTGCACCACTGCATGCACAGCAGTCACTTTGACATAGGTTCCATTGCAAGATGATAGTGTCAACCTCTGTTTTATTTTTGTATTTGAAAATGTTCCAAACATTTATATTGTGATCAAAGGAAACAGATGAGCAACGGTAGTCTCATTTCAATCCTTGAATTTACGACAGGAGCAATTTAATTAAATATATTTCTGTAATGCAAGTCTCTACTTTGCACATTAAAAGGAGATTCCCCCCCCCCCCCCACCATTTCTGATGCATGTATCTCTGTGAAGCAAAACAAATCACTGAATTAATTTTTAAAGACATTTTATTTCATAGTACATGTTAAAATTCAACAACCAAAATTATTCAAGTATTTCAAGTGTAATTTCAAATAATTTCAACTAACTGAAGAGCTAACAAACATTCTATTATTGAAACTCTAATTTAAACTATCCCGATACAATGAAAAAAAAAAAAAAAACTTTAAATATGTAAACTAATACAAGTGTACCGTGTTAGAATACAAACTGACAGTATGACAAAACAACGTTTAGATTTAAAAAAAAAAAAAAAAAAAAGTCCCATTGAATCAAATACAAAAATATATAAAAATAAGATAAAAAATTGTTCATTTTGTAGCAGAACAAAAAAGTTTTACATCCTTCAGAGTGAGCAAATCGTGAATTTACCTTGATTTTCACAGCAGCAACCTCAGGTTTCAGCAACCTCACTCCATTTCAGTTTAAATGTTTACATTATTCTTTGCACAGTAAAATCCTGAGTTGTTTATTGACCTCAACACCTTTTCCTTCTCGCTGTGTTTTGGTCATCCCCAGTCATGCCAGGCTTCTTAAGCGCACTGTAGACATTCCCGTACTGCTAACTGTCCATGCATTATTATTCTTCCTCCTCCTCCTCCTCCTCCTTCTCTACCACCTCCTCTTCTGCCTCTTCAAACTCCTCAGCATCCTCTGTTCCAAAATCTATATTAGTGAGAATGGCCTCAACATGCTTTGTGATGAGGGTGAAGTGATCCATATTCTCAAAACCCGGCTCGGTCTTCTGAACCACGGACAGTTTTGCTGCATCTCTTGTCTTTGCAATGAGATCTTTGCTGTTCATCAAGAATTCGGCCACACCAGGCTGGTCCATGGTTTGGATAGCTGTCTCCACCAGCTGGGAGCTGCCCTGCAGCTGGTCCTTGCACTGCTGGACCAGGGTGCGCACATAGCTCATTTTCTCCTCCTGCTCTTGGCTGATCTTGCTCAGCAGCTCCGCTTTTTTCTCTTCTAGGATGGCATAGAGCATGTCAAATTTCTCCCCCAGGGACTGCTTCTGCGACTGGCTGTTCTCTGCGATGATCTTGCATACATCTTCAAGCTGATTCATAACAGCCTGGACATAGCTGTTTCCAGTGACCAGCACGTCAATGCAATTGCTGAGCTCTGTCTTCTTAGTCTGGTAGATGTTCTGCAGAGGGGACACCTCGCAGTCCTTGTGTACCCCAAACACTTTGCACATGGAACAAGTGGGGACCTGACAGGTAATGCAGTAGATGTTGATCTTCTCATCCTCATGCTCTTCGCACGTGGGCTCATCACTCTCCTTGCTCTTCAGGAGGGGGCTGGTGTTGCCCACCAGCTGTTGCTTGTAGATGTCAATGATGTTCTCCACCAGCAGGTTCCTCTGCAGCCCGTGAACCCCATGGCGGTCCAGGACCACCTCAAATCGGCAGGTGGGGCAGCGGAATATCCCACCGGAGTAGTGATAAGGGTTGTGAGCTTCATAGAGGTCATTGGCACAGCTCCTGCACAAATTGTGCTGGCAAGGTAAGATAACCACCGGCTTGCTGAACATTTCCAAGCAAATGGGGCAGCTCAGCTGCTTCTCTAAGTTCTCCATAGGACTTGAAGGTCTGACGATATTACTGGTTTTGAAATCCATCTTAAGGCTTGTTGGCCAAGATTTGCTGCTCACCTAAATACTAAAATGCTGTGCCCAACTCCTTTTTTTTCTCTTTTCAACAGCGATTTGTTTTCTCCTTCTCAAACAGCTTCAAAATCTGCTTCGATAGCTGTGAGTTAGCTTGTGTCTCTGTCGAGGGTTATTTTGATCTGTCTGACACTTGGCTGTAGGCCTCTATTTATATCGGTACTGCTGCTCACTGTCATACGATCCTCTGCCATTCCTCTCGGCCTGTTTGTGAGCCTGGATTCTGAGGAATCATGTCCTGGCTGTCACATGCAAGTATGAGCAACACCCACACACCCCCATCCCCACAACAGCAGGGCTATTGAGTAAGGGCTTGCTCTTTTTAATTCAAATATACACTGCCCTGTGACAGGGACAGTCTGTTCAACTTGCTGGTTTCATCATAACATGTGAGACAGCCACACCAACAAGATATAGAATCAGCTGCTTTGTAAACATCATTCTGGGATCAATGCTTTGAGGTATTTATTTTCAGTACTTCATGGTGGAAGGCTGAAATCATTTCCTACTACTGATGAATGGCACTTGTTTTTTACTTTCAATATAATGTTTTATTGCTATCATTTTATAAATGTTCTCAGCATAGTACAAAGTCCCATGTGAATACCCCCCCCCCCCCCCCCAACCCCACAACACACACACACACACACACAATCCCAAAGATCTTGTTGCAAACAGTGCTTGTGCAATACGATTATGCAGTTACAGTTGTATATTTGTTGTTATGCAAGACTGTTCAAAATAACTTCTGGTACACAGACAGGACTATCAACAAGCTACCGGGTATTTTATTTCTTATCCTTTCTAAACAACCATGAATGAGGTTAGGGCTGGAGATAGAGCCATCAGTGCTCTGTGGTTCTGAATAAGTAAAAGCAGAACTGAATGCTTTCTCAGTCCAGAAGTAAGTCAACCTAAAGACACATTTTTACCCCGTCTGAAGTGCATTTGTAAGTATAAATCTGTACATGTATATAGAAGGAATTAAAGGACATACATATATACGATTTATGTGACCTTGTTACTGTTACTACTAGAAATTAGTATTACATTGCAACTTTTTGTACGCATTCTTGCAGGACTAAGACCAACCTTGAAACTAACAGGTTTTCGACTAGTGTTGAAAGTGAGGGGAAAAAAAAGAAAGTTATATCATCTATTTAAAAATAATCAAGAAATATTGCCTTATAATGCATGCAAGGACATTAAAAGTGCAATATTTCACAGCAAGCAATTGTGTATACAAGATGGAATCACGAAGCATGACACCCAAGAGTTACTGTCAATATTATCTACTGAAAAATTGGTTATTTCTGCTTAAATTATTAAAAAGTTATTTCCAACAGAAATCATGCATATGAGCATTACTTGTGGAGGAATATGCATGTTTGCACGTGGAAATGAAAGAAGAACTTACTTAACCTGTAACATTCTCACTGAAAACTCCACTATCGGTAATCAGTCGCTGAGGAAGGTTTGATAAGTGATGTTGGGCTTCTCTCACTGATTTCCAGCATCAGTATATTAGTACTTATTTCCAAACTAAAAAATACAAGAACCAGACTGACAGGGTTGTTCTAGTATACGACTATGCCATCAAATGAGAATCCCTCCAATTGCACAGACGCTTTTAGCCAATATTACATGTACATTTATTAACCTTGATAACAAACATACAAGCAATGTTAAATAGTGACTAAAAAAGTGAAAATGTACAGGTATACATCTTGGAGAGAAGCATTTGAAGGGCTTTCATAGATGATATCCTGTGATAAACTGCGGACATGATCACGCCTGCTAAATAAACAAATAATAATGACGGCTGACAGTGAACTGAACTGTTCGTACCTTGGAGAGCCTCCATGACGGGCTGAATGCACTCAGACCACTGGTGAGCTGCAATAGCTGTGTATATTCCCGGGAAGTCTCGCTGCCAGATCCGCTGCCCTACTGCCCAGATTGCTGCCAGCTCCATGTTCGACTACGGAGAAAGAAAATAACTTTTACTTTAAACAATCACTGCACTTATAAGTAGGATTTCTGTTTTAGAAAATATCTATCGGTGTATGGCACACTCAACAATAGTGGCTGCTCAGGGGTCTTAAGAGCCACTGATTTTTACTTGATTAGTTTTATTATTCTTTTTTTCTTTGGTTTTTAAATGGTAAAACACAAAGGGCACTACAAATATGATCAGTGTTTAACAGCCAGCAAATACTTACACTTTTAATAGCTTGGGGAATTCTCTTCCAAAGGTACCGACCATTATTCCTTGAAAAAAAATAGAAAAATAACAACAATTATAATTTAAATAACTGAACGAACAGAAGAATGGCTGGTTATTAGAATGACAACCTTTAGCTGATTCATGAATCTAATTACTGAATCTATGCTGTTGGCAGGCCTTAACCTTTTTTTTGTCCGTCACTGGATTTCAGTTTTAAATAAAATAATAATTTTATAATCCCTCTTTCAGTGTGGGCTGTTGAAAAATAAACTTATTTTACAGTACTGTCGCCAAACTTTAAATCAATTCAAGACCCACCTGTTCTCTCTTGCCTTCCATGCTCCTTAAGCCTGATATCTGCTATTAGCTGCTGTGTTGCTGCTACTATTTCACGTATTATGTTACTGTCATGTATTATGCACTTTACACTGTATTAAATGCACTATTTCATGTATTATGCACTTTCCACTGTATTAAATGTATTATACTTTTTTTCTCTGTATTTAAAGTATTATGGATTTTCTTCTTGTTACTGCATCTTGTAACATGCTTTGTAATAGTGGTCCACTATGAAAGGCGCTATATAAAATAAAGATTGATTGATTGATTGATTGATTGATTTCTTATTAATATATTTTTTAATTGCAGAACAGTAGAAATTTTATGGTACATATTTAAAAGAAACTATTTTGACTTAATGTTATGGTGTGTGATGGGGTGACGGTCCGAGTTAATTATTCAATAACCAGTTACACCTGGAATCATTTTATACAAAAATAAACTTATTTAACATTCATTCCATTTACAATAAACATTAATAAACATTAATTATGTTTCTTCTCATTTATATGTATTTGTTTACAAACACTACCGTTAAACTAGTCTATTGCTTACTCATTATCATTACTACTCTCTAGTCCTCAACCATTACCAGTAAAAACTGATCATCAGCATTACCCCTCCTCTTGGAAGATTACCCAACATATGGCTATAAAAAACCCTGCTGGCACTGCACACAGAAAAGAATCCCAAATTTGCAGTTGTTTATGTTTCCTTTCATTCAATTTATGTTTAGCGCTTCCCATGTGTTCTATAATGGCCTGCCTACCAGTGTAATCTACAGCCTTATTGCATGAAGTACAAAACAGCACATTACCATCAATGTGAAATTCGTCCTTGCCAAACTTGTTGATCCAATCTTTAGGGGTGATTGTTACTGTTTTCTGCATCTTTGAACAGCTCTGGATACTGACTGAAGTAAACTGAAGCCTCATTCAACACTGAACTTGAATATCGGAATCAGTTTTATTAGACAGGTTGGTTTACGTAAATTTAAAGTAAAGTTGCCTGTGTTAATGTTTGTATATGGTACGTGCACTGATTTGGGTATTATCAAACAAACAAAAAAGCCTTGTTTGTTTTTTGCCCCTCCCCAAATGTAAAACAAAAAAATCTGCAGATCCCTGCTACTGAGCTACATAATCAAATTGGTCATGTGATAGTAAAAGGCAGCCCTCAGTCTGCTTTGCGTTAATATATATGTAAAGGCAGGCCCTGGTCCTAGATTGCAGGCCTTAGGCTACATTGAAATGGTGGCCTAAATCTAGGCCGGCCCTGGGCTGCCTTTTTTTGGAGTGTTCACACAGAGAAAAGGCAGCCCTCAGCCGGTCTTAAACTGCAAGTGTGAATAGGGTCTTAGTCATAGGAAAACGCAACAACCTTTATGTATCTTTATGTATACAGGTCAAATAAATACAACTCCACTTAAAGACTTTACAGCTAGACTGGTCTGGCAGTGGAAAAAAAAGACACATTTCACTCAGAACAGCAGCTGAACATATGCACGCCTCTGTATTTGTCAGTATAAGGCACTGACACTAATCCCGTGGTTATCAAGGGTAGAGTATCTGTTCTCAACCTGAGTAGAATGCACTTGTTAAAACTTACATGTCATTGTGCAGGAGATACAAAGCGAGCAGCTGGCCATACACCTGAGGGGTTGCTATTCCACCAGGAGCCTAAAGAAAATAAACACATGTTGTATTTATTACACAAGACCATTTTATCTAAAGCTAAGCACTTGTTTTGTGTTAATTTCTTTAGGTGACTAGAGCCTTATCAGTACAAATTCTATTGCCAGTATGAAATAAAAAAGGTTGCTGCCAGTAGTTTAACACGTTTTAGAGAAAAATAATGGATTATATTAAGAAGTTACAGACACTGGCAGTGGGAAATGTGTTAGTAAAAATTTTCCTGGTAGTAACCTCAGCTTCTTTTGTACCCTCACTAGTAACAAACCCTTTGACTCGTGCAAAAGTATGTTTACACTTTTCAGCAATTGTTTTTCGAGTGCTTACCAGCAGTGTGCGTTGTAGCAATCATTGCAAACCTCTTTTGCATAAGTAAAGTGTTTTGGGGACAAAAGATCTAAATAAAAGGGGCGTCTACGCTATCTTCTTTAATTATGCAGTGACTACATGAAAATGAAACAGGATTGCATTACTGCCAATGGGGGATAGGGATTGTCCAGTGCGATTACACATAACCAAAACGAAGTTAATGTGTAATAAACGACAGGGGGGGAAAAGCGTTAATAAACAGTCACACATACAATAATAGTATTACTAATACACATACTCGGCCAGGAAATTACAGAGATTTAGTAATGCTGCTAGAATAAAAGCTTAGCTGTTTCAGTTTCAATCTGGTCTAGTAAATTAAATCACTTTAATAATACCGCACTGCACACATCTAATCTAAGTGACTTTACGTTAAACTTCACAATCATGGATAATAATAATAATAATAATAATAATAATAATAATAATAATAATTAGATGTCATGATTACAACATTAATGTTACTGTTGTTATTATCACAATTCCCACTGGTTAAAATGGTCACGCATTACTTACTACTCGTCCTAAATAGAACTTTTTTCTTCTTTTTTAATGGCTGTAAAACTCTGACTTGTTATGTGTATAATTACCTCCAATTCCTGTGCCTCGCATTGCTCCAGGAGTTTGTTGTAATTCTCGTCCATTAAGACTGCCTCTGGCATGGCGGTCTGCAGAATGAAAACAGCAGCTGACTGAGTCTCTTCCTCTTCCGTGGAAACCGGGGTCACGCAGCTCCGACCGTTTGTTTTAGCTCTACGTTTTATGCTTCCCTCTGCTGGCGTGGAGGCTTATTATTATATTCAATTACTGAACAAGCACAAGCAATACATATTCTTCTAGGTATATAAAAGGGAATATTTATAAAATTACACGAAAAATAATAAAGTATTGCTAGAATACCATGCTGGAACATTCTGGGCTATTAGCAACGGGTTTGTATTTATTTATTTGTATGTATATATATTGCATTAGCATTTTGTATATCTAAATTGAATTTCAATACGTTTGCTTGATCATACACACTGTTTGGTTTAATAAGTACTCAGTGTATGCCTTCACAAACCCATAATACTGTAATGTCATTGTGTATTGTGTACTGCATTGTAATTCAGTTGTATTGTGTTCAATTCCCCCTCTGTATTCCCAGCCGTTGTTGGTCAACTGGATCTCTGCGGAAATGTAATCTGCCCGTGTTGTGCTTTCTGCGTTCCCCTGTTATTGGCTGTTGTTTGTCTAAGCCTATTGGTCGTGGTGTGTGGCTGAGGACCAATCGGTACCTGACTACAAAGGGACGGAGCGAAGTCACAAGAGGGCGCTGCGCGACCAATTGTGTGTGTGTTCTCAACGCTGGACGGTTCAATGTTTCAGGATTGCAGAGAAGCAGACAGAGCAGTGGTCTCTGAGGAATTAAAGCAATTGAACTTGAATCAAGCGTGTTGTCTCCTTCCTTTCTACTGCCTGCGAAACGCTACAATACACACTAGGCATGTAAAGTAGACTAGTATGTTTAAGTGTTCACAGTATCCCCATACTCAGTAATATGCAGAATTATAGGCTGGGTTACCATAACTATAACCATTGACTGTTTGATCCATAATAAGCCTGAATTTAAGGGTTGGTCGATCTTTCTCAATTGTAGTCTCCAGCGATGTCTATATATCACCAATGACTTATTTAATGTATCCAGAAAATAAAATGCAGCAAATTAACACTAGATGTGGCTATAAGTAAAATTGTCTGGTGGAGGTCAATTTGACAGGCTCAACAGATGCTTTATTGGCATGACAAGAGCGCTCAGGTATTGCCAGAGCTTTTTTTTTTTAATACAAAACAGAAATAATAATACAGATAAAATTACAGAATATAACAAACACAAAAACCATTGTCTTTCTCTCCATGTTTAACAAAACTATTATTATGGCCTAGCTATGTATTATTAGTTTGCTTTTGCAAGTTTAGGTAAACAATTGTATTACATTTAAAATGCCTCTCTTTAAAACAGTAGCTATTTTGCTTAATTATCAAAAGAATAACAGCAATACGTGAGTAATTTATATGGGCTCATGATGAAAACTAAGAAAGATCAGCCATCTGTGAGCTACCCTCTTATACGATGGCCATGGTTTAGATGGCATCACAATTAACCTGCCCTCGATCCCCAGGAGCTCTGTACAGCAAAGCTTGTTTACTGTTTCCTTTCTCAGAACAGACAGGATGGGCCGGCTCCTGCCCCACTAAACATCATCAGTGTGTGATCCTGAAGGAAACGTGGGACAGCCTATCCCCAGACATAGGGCATCGCAGGGTCCAGGATCCACGCAGGCTGCAGGAAAGCACTTCTCTGAGACATCCGTGGCAGAATCATGCTCTTGATGGACACAGAAGCTGCTGCAGCACTTGAATGACATTTGCAGTGGATTACAGAAGAGGTTATCTGGGAGGCTATGTTGTTGTTAGCACACCAGTTTTATGTGTTATGGGAACCACCCTGATAAACGTCAGTCTTCTTCATTTCCTGTAGACTGTTCCTGTTTAGAACTGTGCTTTAATAACACAGGAAATGGAAAGTGAGTGTCTGTGATGTCATGTATTTTATTACGATTTCTTCTCATGGGCTGCAGTGTTTGTGAGTTTATTTCCCAAAGGTTTTCTGCATTCTGCCTGCCTGGCACCCTTTGAAAAACAAAAACTAAACCCCGGCATGGTGCACAGGGTGAGTCATACAGCACAGGTTCACATCCTGGCTGTGCTAGTCTTTGCTAGGGACTCCGAATTGCTCTACAGCAAACCCTGCTGGCCAGGTGCCCAGTGAGCTCAGAGTAGACACGTGCAGGGCTGGCTTTTGTCCTCCAGAGGCCAGTAGCTCGCTGACTTGTGCTCTCGAGTTCCTGGGTGAAAAAGGAAGCTGGCTTGGTCGTGGGATCGGAGGACGCCCACTGAATCTTCGGGTCTTCTGACCCATGTGGGAAATTGCTGCAGTGAGGAGAAAAGCGATTGAGCATTCCAAATTGGGAGAAAATTATAATTGAACACACAAAATAAAAAGTAAAAAGATAACCAAACTGTACCAGCCGCACAGTGATTTTTTCAGAAAGCCTGGATGTTTTAGAAGGAAGATCTGTGCATCAGGTGATTGTACTTCAAACGTAACTCCGCAGGTTGCCATATCCTTTTTTACTTTAATTCAAAACGAGTGGCTGGGAGTCCATTCTAGCGTTCTGTTATTTGATGGAGCTCATTATTTTTAAGTAAATGGAGTGTTCAGAACAGGTCTGGAAAAAAAGGAGCTGGAATCTTACTACACATCTGGACACTAAACTAATACACTGATCTGTATGAAACAGATTTTCAATGTGCTCAATAGCCATTCAACAGGAACCCTCCCAAGAAAATTGTGAGCTGTGTGAAAAAATACTTGCTGACTCTGTACAGGACCTGCCTCCTTCCCTTGTTCCCTTTAGATCCATCTTAGTAATGACTTTTGCCTGTACTTTATCTATCAATTAGGTACAGTTGTGACCGACTAACACGAACTAAAACAGCCTGCACGCTGGCTTGGTCTGGGAGGGCTTCCCGTTTTGATTCCCCAGGGGAGTGTCCTGTTGATCTTGCCATTTCCAGGGTCGAAGGGGTTAATCCTTATCTAACTGGACTCAGAGACTCGGAGACTCTGACCACAGGTCATGTGATTGGTCAGTTTGAAATTCCCTTTCCCTCTTCAAATTGCTCATTTGGTTAATGCAATCAATTTCTATCTGCTATTTTGTGTTATTTATTTACTTATTTTAATATATTGTTTACCCAGGGCAGCCTGGCTGAGATGCCACATCTTGTTTTTCAGAGGGGTTCCGTGTATAGACCTTTTCCATAGATGTGTGGGACCAGGGCAGATGGATGAGAAAGGTGATGTAAAGCATTGCATGCTACCTGATCTCTTAAAATGGAGTAAAATAAGGTAACTTTTAATTCCTGTTGAAAGTTTACAAAGATTTTCCTTCATTTGAAATGTGTTGTAAGACCAACAAGGCAAATCTCTAAGGCTTTGTATAAAATGCAATAACCATCTGTGTTTGTAGGAGCAAGGCATACGCCACAGAGGAAATCTAATTTGCCAAAATATCTTGTCAAAGAAACGTTGTTTCTGACTAGCATCAGCAATGGGACTGGACACAAGAATGTTTTAAATAAACTTTTAAAACTTTCAAATCTGCCCCCAGTTGTTGACTCTGCAGAGTGTTTTCACCAGCTCTGTGAGTCAGTAAATCTAGTGTTTTTTCTTACAGAGATCGGAACATGGTGCCTCTGCCTGCTGCACATTAATGTATTCAGACCTGCTTATTAGCTTCATTTTTTTACACCCATGTGGTAACTGTAGCATGGCTTTCTAAATTATATATATATATATAATTTATTTTATTTTATTTTTTTAATTTTATTTTTTTAAGATAGCACCTTTCATAGTGAACCACCATTACAAAGTGCTTTACAGAGGTAGGTTGTGAACTGTGCATTATATGCAGAGTCACTTACAATAGGACATTGATTTAATATCTCATCCAGAGGATGGAGCACAAGGAGGTTAAGTGACTTGCTCAGGGTCACACAGTGAATCAGTCAGTAGCAGGGGTGGGATTTGAACCGGTGACCTTCTGGTTACACGCCCTGGACTTTAACGACTGTCAATATTTTCACCCCAAGCAAATATTTTAAAGTGATAAGTGATGGTTCTGTTTTTAACTCTAGTGTTTGTTTTGTTTGAGTGTATATAAAGTCACCAAGAATGCCATTGCTATGAATTGGACACTGTGTTAGGTTATGTGTGTGTATACGAATTACAAAAAAGGAGATTTACAGAACTGCTTTCATATATGATTTCCTTGTTGGCAACTGTTTTTACTTTTTTTTTTAAAGGGAAGCTGAAACCTGTTTGCCTGATGTTTCACTAAGGAAACTGAACACTTCTCTTTAGAGTGAATTAAAAAATAGTTCAAGCACTTTCTCTAGGATTTGAAAACTACAGTATGAAACTAATTTAGTGTAAATCAAAGATGAAGTCAAGTTGAAATGATTTAAACAGCATCATTCAAATATCATGCACTTGTCTGGACAATATTTGAAAGTAGTTCAAAAGTGATTGTGGTTTAGCACATTTGCTATGAGGGCTGAAGACACATTACTGCCCTGCTCTTGTGTCTGAGCTGAATCCAGTATTTCAGGTTGATGTTGTGAGTTTTCCCAGTGTGAGGTCAAACCTGGCTACCTGGCTACAAAAGGAAGCTATTCAGGCTTGACCAATAGCTGAAATAGCTTTTTTTTCTAGTTTATGACATTGCTGAATTAATGAAAACACTGTCCTCCTGGGAACCATTATATCAGACATTTCAGAGCACACAGTGACTGTGCTTCAGCCCAGCCTGTAACTATATCTGACCACAAAATAAAACAACCAACATTTCATAGCGTACAAAGACAAATAATAAATGCTTGCTACAGAGTCTGATCTCTAATAACTAATGCAAGTATGGAGAGTTTTATGAAGATCTGTCTTTATGTACTATATGTTTCTTTTTTTGATCAAGAACAACAAAGAGCTTTGTAAAAACAGGCATATTAGTTATCAGCTACACAAATTAGACACCATCGCTCACAAGTCTTCAGCACAGTTTGTAAAGAATGAAAGGGCACGTAAGCAGAACAAAAAAATCCAGTTAGTTACACTGGTGAATTGGAGATGTGGTTGAGGACTCAATCTCACCTCCAATGGATTTCGGAGACCGAACATTGGGCACGTATTCCATTGACTAAATAATCCCTTTCTCACAGCTATCAAAGAAATGAAATGGATTTTCATTTTACAGGCTAAATAATAACATATGAGCCATTCTAGATCGGTCCCTTACCCCTCTCACTACAGGCAGAACCGGTGTCGGGCTAAGAATGTAGCAGCAGCGGCAACACATGCGGTACAATTGTTATATGCGGATACACACCACTGCCAGTATATGCTACAGTTCATAAACTTCACACACAAAGTAGCAGTTTCTCAATAAAAACCCTACCGCCGCTCCCACTTTCCAGCCTGGCATCAATGCTCACACAAACTGCTCATTATCCTGAACGTCCTACCAGCTCTGTCCTCGTTCTTCTTAATGAAGCTTTATAAAGTATTCAGCTCAATATAAACTAATCAAAGTGCAATAGAAACATGACACATCTTAATTTATAAATACAAAATAAAGTGCAAGGAAAGCTTAACCCTGTTACAATAGATATGGCTATTCTGTAGTTTTCCCAATTGGTTCCTGTTTAACCCTATGTAGACAGTCAGGGCAGAACCAAGTCATTATTCGACCATGACTTGACTGTCTATGCTAGAGGACCTTGATTTGAAACCAATGTCAGACATATCACAAAGGTCTCTTTCTTTCATTTAAGAAATATTTCTTGTCTAAGACCTTATTTATCTTAGTCTAATACAGAGAAGTTAGTCCATGCTTTTATTTTGTCAGTAATTGATTACTGTGACGCCCTGCTTGCTGGTGGTTCTGCCAAGGTTCTTCACAGGTTACAGTGTGTTCAAAATGCAGCTGCCAGGATTATAATTACAATTCCATTACATGATCTCATAACTCCCATTCTGTCATCACTGCACTGTTTACCTCCAGGACCTCCTTCACTCCTATACTCCTGCTCGCACTGTACGCTCTACTGAGGTTGTTCTGCTAATAATCCCAGAAACAAGACTGTGCCCAATGGGTGACCATGCATTCAGTTGTGTGGCACCACGACTGTGGAATTCTCTGCCTAAGACTATGAGGACCTCTCAATATGTCAATGTTTTTAAATCACATTTGAAAACTTTTATACTTTGGCTTTTTGTAATATATATATATATATATATATATATATATATATATATATATATATATATATATATATATATATATATATATATTTTTTTTTTTTTTTTTTTGATGTATGTAATCAACAGTACTACAGGCACTATAAATATAATCTATTATTATTACTGATTTGCATTGTCAGTTTTACTATGAAATTTCACGTGAAGCATCCCAACACGTTTGACTGTTGAAAAAATGAATGAAAAACTATAAAAGTCTGCCAATCCCACAGATTAAAATGCCAGATTGACATTTGGGTGGCAGCAGCATGCATGAGAATATGAAGAGTGGAGGCTATTGTTCCCTCCCATGGTCCTGGATTTGCACCAGTACCCTAAAACTGAAGGCCTTTGCCCACGCTATGGGACCACAGAGGCATTACCATTGTTTGTGAATCTAAAAGCAGAGGGTCTCAGAGACGCTGTCAATTCAATGCCACATCGATTGAGTTTGATAACAGCCTGGCACCTTGCCCTGCCTTCAGGCTTTCTGTCTTCCTTCTACTCCCAGACACAGTTCATAATTTAGTCTAAACAAAATCCTGAAGAAAAAATACAGTTCCAGTTCAATAATAGGTTGAGTTATGGAAAAACAGGTAATTAACAATGCTGTGTAATTTGTCATGGGCGAACACCTGGGAAATGTCATGGTGTTTTTTAAGGTGATATGGGATGATATTTCTAACTCCAGTGGACACAGTGTTTGTTTTGTTTGAGTGTATATAAAGTTACCTGCAGTGCAATCGCAATCCTGCTTGTTTCAGTCTCATAACATTTTCATTCATACAATCCCCAAGATACATGAGCAATATATTTTCTGTTGCCCTGCTTATGGTTCTATTTTCCAGATTTTCCAGATTTTACAGTTTAAAATAAAAATCCATGTTTTCTTTCTCAGTTGCTTTCCATTGCAATCGTGGTATTTTCAAGGAAGTAGTGACCTGGACCTGTTACAGTGGATATTATTGTTCACTTAATGAATTGTGTGATTGTTTTCTTCCATGGTTTATTCTTAGACCAACATTTAATTCATTACAGTTCCTGAAATTATAGGTATGTTCAAAAGAGTGTCAGAACTGATTGTGATGTTTTGCTAAGGAATCGCAATAATTGTCATGAAAATAATTCATGTTCAGTTTAAACACAGGCCAGA
Source organism: Polyodon spathula (assembly GCF_017654505.1). Lineage (NCBI taxonomy): Eukaryota > Metazoa > Chordata > Actinopteri > Acipenseriformes > Polyodontidae > Polyodon > Polyodon spathula. The sequence continues at coordinate 45,954,484 of NC_054543.1, forward strand.
CATGCTGTATAATATAGCCTTGTTGTATAATACCATAAGTGATGCACTATAATTCAATGTGACATTGGCAAAGAGTGTCGTGATAGCCCCAGACCGTGACGCTGCCTTCGGAATCCTAGCAATGCAATTGTAATTTCACTCATTGTTGTACAACAGTGAGACTTAACCAGGTGAAACAAAACATATCTGCAGTTGTCTTTTCATGTTCCGTTCACAACCTGGTGCAGCTGCTGATTGATCCTTGTTGAATATCCTTTAATCTGAGCAAATTAGGTTTGACATGACAAATCCTTCCTGCCTAAACAACTAATCCAGTTGTGGGGATCTAGAATGCAGTGTGCTGTTTCATTCAGCTCTGAGGGTGCTTGTTATGCACCATACTTATCTGACTGGCAATAAACCCTCAGGACAAAACAGGAAGAGAGTACCGGATTTAGTTAGGATAAATACAGACAGGCCACTACTTGCTGCCACCTAGCTAAGCCACACAGTGGTAAACAGGAGACTGGGGCTGGATGTGGTATCCAGGTGGAATATTATTAGACTGAAACCCATTAATTATGTGGTAATGATAGCTTTTAATATAAGCATGGGGAATATGTAAGCAATTTTTTTAAGGAAACTATCTGTAATACAACAGCATTCGTTATTTAAATAAAAACATGAGTGCATGATAATTTTATTTCAGTAATACAGATTTTAAATGTTTATTTTGGCAAATACATTAAATTAACCTCACTATCAAAATATCTTATCATTTCCATATGGTCATGAACCAGCTCTGAGAAGAAGCCCACAGTCCAGCAAACCTACACATTGAAAATCATTGCTATCAGTGCCATCAACTTCCAACACAACTCATAGCATTAATGTACACATGGGGAGAGTGTATAAGCACATTAGGAACAGTTATTCTCTGTCAGTATTTTGACATTTGAGCTAAAGTATTACTTAAGCTTCCACATGGGAAAGCATACTGTCAGCAGAATAACATTCCCTATGAAGAATAATGTACATATGGAATGACGCTGTGCAGCAAATCCTGTAGCAACATACTGTCAACACTAAAAGTCCTTTATTGGTACTTGACTGGGCTTGACAGTGGGGATTTTACCATGCGTACACATTGGGGAGTGAACTCTGTTAATGCATTTACCATAGCAAGAACAGCTGCACTTACTGTACATATCGTTCACTTGGGGGAATTGACCTGTTATACTTAGATATACTGTATATGTGGCATGTGTACTAACATATTACAAATCATGAACATACGGTGTTACATACATCATCAGTGGACACGAGAAAAAAGAATTCTATTGGGTTTGTTAACATGTGGAATATCTAATATGTTTCATCCTTTTTAATAATCTTCACAACCAAGTTATTTATTTATGTTTTTTTTTTTTTTTAAATCAAGAGTAATAGTTGATAACCTTTATTATTAGGGAGAAATTCACACCTGGAAAATTGTTTTTTTTGTTTTTTTTCGAAAGCCAGTGCCCCCGACACACACATTTCCTCTCACTCATTTACTGCAAGGCTGATCATTGAAATGAAAACCATGATTAAGAACTGAAAGTAGAGAAATCCCACAAGATGAGAATGGTCACTTCCAGGAAATCAAGTGAACAAAAGCATGGTGGCGAGCTCTTCACAGCTTAATCACAAGCGACGGGTTTGCTCGGAGATTGGGAACAGGGCATGGGAATTTATAAAGGTTTTTTTGTTTTTTTGTGAGGCATAGGAATGAGAGAGATGCTTACAGGATAACGAGGCAAATCTAAGTAATGGACACCATTTGAAATGATTAATTCAGATATAAATCTGAAGAATCTATAGAGTACTGCAGTACATGATGGACAGGACCTGCCACGGACTCTACAACATGGATTCTGAGCCCATCAGATCTCACCATCTAATGAGAGTCTGGGCTGGATTTGAGACCATCAAAGAATGACAAGTGTTAGCGAGTCAGTAGAGTCAGAGCTCCACCGTCACCTCAGGGCAGTGTTTGGATTGCTATGCTCTTGGCTGCTGTTTATTTCAATGTCAATCTCTCAAAGGTCCCCATAGCCAAACTCTAATTTCCCTAACCCTACACAAATAAGACTCCTGGAGGATCCCTGTATAGATGTTTTTGTCTACATGAACAGATAACGTTGAATCATCATTTCTAGGAAATGCAATTTGTATTATTGTAACAATTTGCACTTTGGACTAATTTACAATGTGCCAGCTTGAATATAGTTTGAAACAGTGTTAAGATTCACACCTCATTGATAGTACATTGGGGATTTGTTTTTAAATGGCATGTGGTTCAAATATGCTCTTGGGAAATGTTCTGCATTATACACAGGGGTTTTTAACGTACTGTACATTACAGTGAAAGTCTCCAGGCTTGCTTCATTTCTGTCTAGCCCAGGCATTAACTATAATTAAAACGCTGTCAGAAAGCTTTCACATTGAGTCTTGTTGTGTACATGACAGACTGTCAGACAAGGTTCCCTAAGGAAAAATACTGCCGACTGCAACAGATGTTTCTGTAACAAGGCAAAGGTGCACACAAGCTCCTTAACCACTGTACAAGAGAGCCAGGCTCCTCTTCACAATCACTTTTGATGCCTTTAGTCTAGTTTCATCAGCAGAGATATGTTACACCTAGAGATCTTTAGAATTCCAATTATCAAGGTCTGTCAAATTTGTCTTGAGGATCTGAATGCTTAATGGTTGAATGCATCTAAACTATTGATTCATCCCTTAATGATTACTGTACTTTTAAGAAGTACTGCTAGCTCTTTACCCCAACCTACTGTCTGGTACTCTTTGCTCTCATTTATAGAGACAAGAGAAGAGGGGAGCATAGGTTGAAGGGCTGTGCAGACACACCTTTGGGAAAATGTGAGTAATATATATGATTTGTTATGATTCATACAAAATAAGCACAAAAGAATATATTGTACTGACCATAACCTATCCTGTAGCTCTGTAAGCAACAGTCCACCCTTTTTTCCAGATTGTAGTCTTTGTTACTGAGCCAATAGCATGTGGTGAGGAAACTGCTGGCTGCACTATTAGCTTTTTGAAAATGATGCAGCACAATCCAGGAAACATCTACCAGCACCCACAGACTCAACCACAAGAGTAAACCAGCTATTACACCAGCCTTTAGAAAATCTAAATGAGGCACCCCAGATACATCTACAGCATGGAGAACTTGGAAATAAAAACTCATCAGCAATACTGCTGTGCATAGACTAGTATGGTTTCCCTGTCATCATTTATTGGCATACGGAGCACGATTGTGGTCCTGAAAATAAACACACACTTGTAGGTTTTGACCTAGTGTCAGAGGAAAAAACACATGGTATCCAAGCCTTGTGTAAAGGTACAGTCAAACAAAGCCCAGAACAGCATTGCAAAGGAAAGGAAACAGTTGGATCCATGCTTAAGCACCAGCAGTGTGAACAAATTATATAAAGAATACATAGGAGGGTCTGACTATCTACTAGTTTCGATATAGTAAATATGGAGGCGTGTGGTCTGGAGGTTGAAGGAAAGGGCTTGTAACCAGGAGGTCCCCAGTTTAAATCCCAGCTCAGCCATTGACTCACTGTGTGACCTTAACAAGTCTCTTAACCTACTTGTGCTCCGTCTCTGGGGTGAGATGTTGTTGTAAGTAACTCTGCAGCTGATGCACAGTTCACACATATTAGTCTCTGTAAGTCACCTTGGATAAAGGCATCTACTAAATAAACAAATAATAATAATAATAATCATACATGTGCCCCATTACTCTAGTCCAGCACAGAACACGCAATGATTACAGTCACCAGCAGTAAAACACCTTTAGACAATATTAAACAAAGAGAAAATCAGGTTGACTAAGGAAGTTGATTCTGATAAACAAGCAATGCACCAAAAACCACGACTGAACAAAATCTATTACCCTAAAAACTGTTTAGTATACCTTTCACTTTCTAGAGGTGAGAACTTGAAGGTATCTGGCTAGTGTTATATGAATTTTAATGAAAACAGCGTTTACAAGTCTGCAGTGGATTGCTGTCAATATAAATTAGGATTGCACCCCAGTATTTTTCTGCTATGATGGGGTTATTGGTGAATGTAATGCTATTTAGAAGTCAGAAAGAATATATTTATATTTTTCAAATTAGGAACCTGTGCACTTCCCTGTTCAATGTCTAAAATTTCTGGCTTTCTGTTTCTCTGTAATGGAAAGCAGAATGGAAAAACCTTTGTGGACTGTGGTTCATGTTTACTTACTAGTAGACCGATGTCAAATTCATGGAATTGATTTATCATATCCATGGTGGGGATCTGCTCCATCACTGAGTGCTCTCTTTGTCTCCTCAACATTTTCCATATTCTGCCAGAAACTTTAGACTCTCTGGTTATTGCTCAGCAACAAGTCGGTATTTAATGTAGATCCATTCTAAATAGTTTGTTATCCCTTCCCCACAACATAGAAGACTTGAGACGTCACATGGAGTGACCCAAAGCTTGTGATTTTCAGTTCTCTTCCAGTTGTATGGAAGCAAAATTCTTGCCCTGTTAATCCCATTTGTTCTCCAATCTAACCAATAGCTGTGTGAATGGAACGGACGGGATAATGCATTTGTCAGAAAGCACTATCCTCAGGGAGAGATGCTCCCTGCCCTTGATATTCTCGAAGGGCTGGGTTTATTGCACTCCCTTCAATCTTTCATTTGGCTTTTCTTTCAGGTTCACCAGTACTGTACTTAAAGGAGCCTGGCATTCCTTGAGGGGACTGGGAGTATTGAATAACTGTTTGAACAAGGCTCATAAATCATGGCAGAACAATTACAGCCCTATACTAGAGTGTGAGCGTCACTGAGATGCACATTAAACCAGCGCACACTCAAACAGAGGGTTCTCATAATTGCACAGTACATGAAATATATTTGCATTGAAATTGAGAGTTGATGCGATTAATGCCAAATGCAATCTGTAATGTCTAGAAGAAGCAAGGCAGTCATGGTGTTCACTATGTAGAGTTTGCCAGACAGATGGACAGGCAGACACGATCAATGCATAGTGGTCCTTAAAAAAGTCACTTGCCTTCAGCCCTGAGGCGTTTAGCATGCAATCTGTGGTTACAATGGAAGGAATCTAGAGTGAATTCACTTTCAGATGGGACCAATGTGTGTGAAGTATGTTCCTGTTCAGGTTCCAAAACAATTAGAACACTACTTTGCATGAGCTTGAGACAGGGTTGTACTGACAGACTGGAGACTTGCAAAAGTAATACCGATCCACAAAAATTAGACAAAACCGAACCAGGTAAATACAGACCAATAAGCCTGACTTCTATTATATGGAAACTTATGGAAACTATAAGATCCAAAATTTAAAATTACTTATATGGCAACAGTATCCTAGGAGACAGTCAGCATGTTTTTAGGAAACGGTGAGCATGTCTAACTAACCTACTTGATTTTTTTGAGGATGCAACATTGACAATTGATGATTGCAAAGCATATGACATGGTTTATTTAGATTTCCAGAAAGCTTTTGACAAAGTCTTGCATAAAAGATTAATTCCACCGTGTAACAATTTTTTTTTTTTTGTATTTACAGTATAATCGTAAATCTCGAAAAACTACTCACTTCTAAATCTTTTGTAGTCATTTTTTGTATTACTTTAGTATAAATACATGTTAATTTGGATTCATATTTTGTTTTTTTCTGACTTTGTGAACAAAAAGACACACATTTGCCCGTTTTCCCATTGGAAATAGTGGTATTTTGAAATATCACTGTCCTGGTCACAAAAGCAAAGTTTGTGGGGAATAATAGCCATTTTCTATACTTTTGAGGCATAAGCAATTAGGAAATAACACTTACTACCCAGGAACAAAAATTGTGTTACATAGTGTTCTCAAACTGAATGCAGTAGGGATTCAAGGAAATGCATGCACATGGATTAGGGAGTGGTTAATATGTAGAAAACAGAAAGTATTGATTAGAGGAGAAACATCAAAATGGAGCAAGCTAATCAGTGGAGTGACACAGATATCAGTATTTGGTCCTCTACTATTCCTAATCTACATTAATGACTTAGATTCTGGTATGGTAAACAAGCTTGTTAAATTTGCAGATGACACAAAAATAGGAGGAGTGGCAGTGTTTTGGGTTTTTTTTTCTGTCAGCTAAAAGATATTTAAATAGTAAAAGTACTTTTGTGAGCTCCTTGATCTTTACCTTATATTTCTCACGATGGATGCTACCAAAATCATACACGCATGTTTCAGAATTACCACCCCTTGTCTGAATAAGAATTAAGAAAAATATTTAAAAAAAAAAACAGACATCAGAGTCATGGCTCTCATGGTGGGTCAGAGATCAAGGATAACACCTGACTCCTATCACAGCGAACATTAAATGTTATTGCTCTTTCCAAACACAGCCTCCCATTGCCAAGTTAAATTAACTTGATATTTCTGAAATGAATACCCTGGACCTTCACTCTGATCCTCAGTTTTAATGAACTCCCCTCTCCTCTCCTGAATTAAATAAATGGAAATGACTTGTGTGGAATCCTACTCCCCTTCCTCAGCTAATGGAATCATTATTAATTGTAACTGGGGTGGGATTGCTTGAACATGAAGGTGATTGCGATTGTCTATTATTTATACAGAGTAGTCATGAATTGTATGGTACATATATATATATGACCTGTACATACAACACAACTGAATATCCATCAGGAGAAGCCCTGTGGCTATCTGATTATTCTACTGCTATTATGTTATTTTATTGTATGCTGTTATATTTGTACAAAGGCACAAACTACTGCTTCAAAACTTGTTTATTGCAGCTTTCATACTAACAATTCAGAACATGGTGTCTACCACAAAACTCTCAAACAACCAGACTTGCTGCAAATTATATCCTAGCAATGGTAAACAAAAGAAACACTCCTCATTGTCTGATATCTCATAACGTAGCAATCATAGGAATATTCATTGCTACTAAAGATAAACAATTTGTAGAGCTAAATGCACAATGACTATGCATGCAACATAACATATGCACACTTATGCGATAGACATATATCCATCAAATAAGACATGTTAATGAATAATTGATTCCAGGAAAGTTCATGACTTAGTTCATGGTTTAGAACACATCCAGACTTTATACATAAGAAACGAACTGAAATGCAGACACATCATACATTTGTAAATTAGTACCATACTTGTACACCACCCACTTATTAAAAACTGTCTCAGTTTATTTCCGGTGTTTCATTGCTATATGTAGCTCATTGTTTGGTGGTTTTGCTTAGTGCAGGCAGATATGGGGGGTGGTGAGGTGGTTTCAGGGGGTTACAGCACATACAGGAATATTGTGTCCTAGATGACCCAGACACGTGACAAAGCAATATTCACCATGCTGGAAGCTCAATTCATTTACATGAACGCTGCTGTAATTTGAAATTAAACCATTATTATCTTGACGTCATCTCTATTATCAGTAATTAATAATCTTCATTTCCAAAGGATTTCTGCATTTCTAAAAGCATGAACCATTATACAACATTCCTTGAGAGGGGGCCAGGATGCCTTATATGAAGGAGGGACATACAGTATGTCCAAACACTACAGCACAGTTTCAAATGTACTCTAGTTGAGGGTGGAGATCCTTTGTTGACATGATACAGTGGATCTTTGGCCCTAGGGACTTTTGAACTCTTGTATGTCTTGAGTTTCTTTGGGTAGAATTGTGGGATATGGGGGACTGATGGCAATCAATGGCAGTTAGTGATTGATAGGGAACTGGATAGAGAAAGGAGTTAGGTTTGGATGCTTTACTGGTTTTTGGTATTGCTGACCTCTGACACTAAGATTATTTTATAATCTTTATTAATGCATATACTGCACAATAAAGGGTTTATATAAAACCCAGAAGAGTGTGGGATTTTTGTATCAATTTCTGTCCTTTCTTATTCTTGTGTGTCAGTTTTGATTCTGTGTTTACTGTCAAGGGCATGAGATAAGCAGAGAGCATTCCACTAACACCGGCAAAAACTTATCATGCAGGACGAAAACAACAGGAGCCATGCCGCCCTGTTTTCCTTTCTCACTGTATATTATCTGCTTTTATCTGCATATTGTCTGCTTCATAATAATGTAACGTTTCACAGGAGGCAGAAAACAGAGATGCTTGTTTCTTGTTCCAAATCCTTTATTTAAGATATTGTTACATGAACATCCTTCTGAGAGACATGTAAGTATCAACTACTCACTGATAACCAGAGGGAAGCCTCAGGTGATGCACATGCTCATTTGTCGCACCAGCTGTAATTTGGTTTTAATCTTTTTTTTTTTTCTTTCTTTTTGGGTCCGAGGATAAATGCTGTTACGTTAAATTAGTAAAGCAATATACTGTAACTCTCTTTGGAAGTATATTGATGGATAATCAGATATTTTTATGTTTGTGGAAGAGAAATCCAGTATGGAGAGAATGTTGTTGGCCTTAGAAGGGCTCCTGGATTAGTCAGAGACTAGAATATAGAGGTCTGGTAAAGAGAGGTATGTTAAAGATGGTGAAGCATGGTTAAAAGAAAAAAGAAAACTCTGTAAAGTACAAGAATGGTAACAGTGAAAGTACCATGGAAAACTAGCAGATAGGTTAAGCATGATTAGCATATTTCTAGAGTTAGTGATGACGAAGTGCAACAAGAAGACTTTCTGTATGGTACAGCACAACACATTTGCCTCTCTCCTGCAGCTGTGTGACATGCAGAACCCCTCAGTAACATTTCCCAGAAATGAGTTGCACTTCAGTACGAATTCTGGCTGAAGATCCTAAAAAATAATTTCTTCAATTGAATGAGATACATCACTGCAATCCTCTCAAATTACATAAAGTGGAATGTGCTGCAGAGCACACACCATGCCTTGTGCAAATTCCAATGAGCAAATAAACCATTATGAGTAAGGTGGGTGGAAAGTCATGAAAACAAACACACATCTTGAAGACTTTTTTGCAGCCCAACCTTAAACTATAGTGTGTTTTTCTCATCAGTTTGTATTAGTCTTATTCATATTATTAAATAAAGGTAAAAAAAAAACAAAAAAAAAGGATGTGTTGTTATCAGATTGTCAGTTGTGCATATATTGTGTACGCCATTACCCTGCAATATGGTTAAGCTAGCTACCATGATGAACTGTGTGTTTTTATTGGCAGTGGAGAAAGTTAAAAACCAGCAGACAGTCGTGTGTCAATTCAGAAAGCTTCCATCCCACTGTGTGCCTGCCACAGATCACTGTTTCCCCTGGTCTTTTCTCTCTTCCACGTGGAAAGGTAAACATCACATCAGCTTTACTGCCTTCCTTTACTTCCTTTTAGAATTCCAGAGTGATTATTTCAAGCCTTAGTTTGTCCTTCCACAAGTGGCTAAAATCACATTCACAATTGAAAGGAATTTTTTTTTAAAAAGATTTACACCAGTAGCTATTTTTAGAATTTAACTGCTCTTAACGGTGGGGTTCCTAATTACTGCCACTGTTTGAAATATTAAGTACAGAAGGTTCAGTCAGGAAACTCAGGCAATATATTATTTATTAAAACTTAAGACTAGACTATAACACTAGTACGTTATACATATTTTCACAATACATTCTTTGGCCTCACCTGTTGAGGTACCCCAGGATAGCTGCCCTCCCCCATGAGACGAAGCCAAAAAGCAGGTGGAGGCTGGTGAGGAGGAGGCGAACTCTGATGCACAGCGGAGACGTAATGGACTGAGGTAAGACATACATTCTTTCCTTGACGATCATTAAGGAATTTTGTCGAAGGACAAATAAGATGCTAGCTATTCGATTAACAATGTGATCTGGTATTGGAATCATCTAAAATCTACTTGATGTTTACAAGATTTGACCTAAGGTTAAAGTGAGTTCCCTGCCTGAACCACCAACTTGCTTCATTCCTGAAAAGCAAACACCAGCAGGGATACTTCTGTCTGTAAAACAATATATAAAAAAAAACCTCAGGAGGTTCATATTTTAATGATTTAAATGATAGCAGCATTTAGATCTGCCAATGTGTAGATCCTGATTACAGGGAAATTCCAGGAATCCCTTCTCATTTCTTTACTGCAGTTTAGTTTACTAGTAAGCACATCCCTTGGCTCGGCTCAGGCTGTACTGTACTTATCTAATGATGGGCTGATCTTCCGTTCACAGTTCAAAGCTCCACGAGGCGTCTCTTTGCCAAGACAGTTGAGATGATCTCTGCCTTTACTTGACTGCATCAGCCTCTGTAGCCTTATCTAAATCCCCTCTCCGCCAGCTCTTATTCATATTTTAATTAGCTGGATTTATGTTTCACACAGTAGGAAAAGAACAAATGGAGTGTATGGGTTCTGATTTTGCTTGTTTTTCACACAATGACAAGTGGATATTGCTCAGCAAGGCAATTTTGTTTAATTCTAAGTTGGGTCCAGAGGGAAGAAGTATCAAAGAAGAATCATTGCTGCTACAATAAGGTGCTGCTTGGCAGAGGGCCAGTGGCAACTCAATTCTATATTTTGGGACACAGTAACATGTTACTCAATGACTTAAGTTCTGATGTTCTGAGGTGTGATATTCAATTTGTTTTCACATTAACACGGTACTCAACTGACAACATTAACATTACAACTTATGGTAATTTATCAATTTACAAATAAGCCCAGTGCGGATGTCAATAGGTTGTACTGTGCAAAGAGCTAAAGAATGTTCCATGAGTCACCAAAGCATGTTTACAAGTGTATTCTGAAAGGCATGCTATTAGCAATGGAGCTGAACAGCATACAATGTGCAGCAGACATAGCTGAGGTTGGTGGACTGGGAGCTGTCGCAATTACCAGGGCGGGGATTCCGTGGAGAATTATGCAAGAACGTACACAAATCACTTGGAAATGTCTACTGAATATATTGCTGTAATGATTGAGGAAACAAGGAAGACATTAGTTTCCAACCGTTTGACAAGTTTTCAAACACCCAAATAAAGTGGAAACTCTTTGCAGTGTATGGATAGTGTCATGGTATATACACAAATAACTCAATTGATTTCCTTATTGTGCAACATGCCCTCTTTCTGATTTTTCAGGGATGATGGCACCAGAACCCAATTCTAGTCAATGTTTCTCATTCATGAAACTGATGTTTCTGTACGTAATGATGATGTTTAATATTATAGTGATAACGAGTAGTCTTAGACTCGTTATGGTACAATAAGCTTTTAGGGCTTCAACTCTTTGGAATGTACTGCTTGACATGCTGCTAGTGTGCTCTTTGATTGCACTCATTGACACAGCTATGAGTGTCATTTAACAGATGGACTCCACTACGCCATTCATATCAGTGATGTCTCGCCATTCAAAGATAAAGGCTGAAAGTTGCTGACTGAAGATGGCTGAAGGCTGCTGGAGTTGCTGCATGAAAAGTGAAGTAGGGATGTTGAGTGAACAACCTTCAAGTCAGACTGATTCCTAAGAAAACTGCTGTGTTTATGAAAGGAGAAGCCTCCTTTCAGTTTTCTGTTTTTCATACATTGTGCATAACTTTGCCCCTATGTATCTGACCTGTGTTATATATACTGTATTTCAATATTTTAATGTCAGACCGGAGGACAGTCAGCCTCGTCACCTACAGCAGAATTACAGCAAGTTACAGATGAGTAGCATATAATGGGCTCTTACGACTCTTCCTTTCAGGGAAAATCCATTTAAATTCACTCCCTTTTTGTGTTCGGTTTGAATTAAAATAAGGATCTGTCTTTTTTTTTACATTATCTGTGAAACAATCAAGTCTCATTCAACATACAGAAGAAAAAGCAAAAGTGATTTTACAATCAACACTTTCCAATAGTTCAATTAAGAAACAGAGTCGGCTCAAAATAACTTTGATCAATTGGTAGGTTACTTGTATGTTTATGCCCCATACTGCCAAAGGTAATAATATTAGCCCTGTGCCGTCAGGATTAAATCAGCCACGTTGTCTTCATTCCAACATTCTCAGATTACTGTTTCTGCTTTAGATTTTACATTTAAAATATTGGTACAATTTAGTATTCTGATTGTTGTCATTATTTATGCAATGCCCAATGAAGGAGTTATTATTTAATACTACAATGAACAGAAAAAAGGAATTGGATTCTTGTCCTTTATCAGAGCTTCGTTTTCCAGGCACATTCTGTTGATGTCAGATTATGCCACCTTAACAAAGGATCAAACAGCAGTAATGGACATGAATGAATTTATTTGATCCATGAAAATACAAATGTCAAACAAAGGATAAGGCCATCAGCTTCTTTTGGCACAAACATGAAAGAGCGTCTGGGGTTGTCTCACTTGCATTTTTGAGTTAAAACCACATCTCCGTGAAGTTACAGTATTTATAGCTGACTTCATTCATCAGGAGCAGTCAGATTCAGTTAACACAACTGCAGTCACGCATACTTGCAAGACAAATTAAGCTGCTGAAAGTGAAATAAAGGCAGCTTCAGCATATGTGTAAAGTGTAAACACATTTTTTATTGTTTATCCATTGTTGTAATTGAGATAACGAAAAATGTTCTATGAGGTAGCATTGGCAATTACTGGGCAATTTGAAATGGTTTACATCACTGATACTGGGACATGGGGAACATGGCTCTGGAGTGTTGAGTGAGGTAGGTACAGTACAAGTTCTAGATAGCCACTAGTGATAGCGGAAAACACTGATAGCTAGTGACACAATAAGTGTAATAAGAATCTGAGCAACAATTGACATCATGCAATTCTCCTGTTTCACATGCCTTGGTCATTTCCCAGTTAGAACATAGGGACCTAGTGTTATCGTTTTGCCTGTTTTTTGGTTTTTTTAGTACGGTAAAGAATTCCTGGATCTTATCACGCAGGTCTAAATTGGAATGAAATGTACCCCACCTATTCCTAGTTCATAATCTCTAGTTGTACAATTTGTTCCAACTAAGAATAGCAGTCAGCACTCTAGCTGCAGCATTCTCAACCAGTTGAAATGTCAATCCTTCTCCCTATTAAATGGTTTCAAGTGATACCAGCTTGATTCCCCAGAAAAAAAATTATTGAAGCTGTATTCAATTACAATATGGCACAAACCTGTCGGAAAGGGTTTCCTCAGGCTGCTTGCTAGAGGTGTCAGTATTTGGGGAAAATCGTAGGGTATTGCACTAACGTTTCACCGCTGGGTTCAAATCCAAGCTTTCATCACGACCTCGTACTCAGTAGAAGGTTGCTAGTTAGTGTAACTAAACAAGTCTCTTCTTGTAGAATGTTCAGTACTGATTGTGAGTATGTGACAAGAATATGTTTTTGCTTTTCTCTTTCCTGTTCATTTCACTGACATTATCCCTCTCTAAACTTAACCTTACCCCTAACCCTTGCCCTAGACATAACCCTAACCATAACCTTTAGTCCTAGCCCTAACCCAAGCCCTAGCCCTAACCGTAAAATTAAATACAATTGTAAGTCCAGTTCTAGATTGGTCAAACCATATATTCATTTTAATGGACAGTGCATTCACCAAAGAGCTGCAAAAACAAAATTGAACAGTAGAAAGCTTCCCATCCAAATATGTCAATGTTTAGCATTATTACCAAATGGTCATACTGCTAAATCTCTAAAGGAAGGGTTAACTCAACAGTAATAACATTAGTGTGAGCCTTTTTTAATATATATATTTAAACTATTGAATTCTTGCATCACCTTTTGTTTCACTTTCCCTGCTAACCTTAACCCCTGCTGAAACTCCATCAAAATAAGCTGTAACTAAGAAAAATAATGAAGTTTTCCACCAACATAAAATCCACATTCTATATGTTCATTTGCATACAGACGTAAGAGACAGAACCTAGCCAGTGGTTCGGTAGATGTATTTAGATCACTTCATTTGGCCCTGGTTCGAACCTTCCATCTCATAAGGGAGTCGCCCCCAAGAAGTGATACTTGAGCTTCAGTGGGAGCCTAAAGGAGGGTGGGCAGTGCTGCCATTCACCATTTATGAATGACTGGAGTAAGCTGGGTTCCAGTTCATCAAGTGCCTGGCAAACAGGGCAGAGGCTTGGCTTGAACTGGCGACCCCATGCACCGCAAGCAAGCGTCTTAACTACAGTACAAACAAGCCAGGTTCGTCTGCATTCGTGGTCATAAAGCTTTTAACCTCATCTTACCGACGGGTCAGAATGTGTAACAGCAGTGTATTATACAACGCTGCCCATTACACCTCACCAACATGGTAGCAAAGCCAAGAGTGTTCGACTTCTAGCTTGGGCAAGGGAGTGTCACTCACCTGTTATTTGGTTCCTGATTTTGTAGTTATTTTTAACCGGACCATTTGAGTCCTGAGCGCTTTTGAGAAGCTGAAACAAGATATACAGTAAGTGATCTGGATATCTCAGTTTTCCCAGAAGAAACAGCAACCCAGAAGTTTGCTTAAACATCCCTCAAGCCAGTCCTAGGTGCTGTCTAGAAGCCATTGGGTTACCCAGTAATAATGTAACGCTGCTGTTTGAAAAAAATTGCATGTTGTTTAATTAATATGAGTTACATCCTGATTTTAAAGAAAGATTTAAGAAGGAAAAAAAAGATATATTTCACTTGAGACGTGCACAGGACCCCATCCAGAATAAGACAAATCATCTAGCGTAAAACTCAGTTGACAAGTCTCATGGTAAGCCCCGAGTTCATTCCCTGGCTACTGCAATCTGACACGCTCAAGCAGAGACCAGGGGTGGGCAGTGCTGCTATTCGTCACCTATGATTGGCTGGGGTATGCTAGGTTCCAGTTCATCAAGTGTCTGGCAAACAGGGCAGGGTGAGATACCAACATTAAGGGCTGGCTGCCAATTTCACCTGCTTTAAGTTACACAACACATTCCAAGAGGTTCATAATTAAATGATTAAAGTATTTTTGCTGTCTGTCAAGGTATTATAGAAAAAGCATAGGCAGGAAACAACAAATACAGTATTTTCTGTGGTTCCCCCTATAATAGAACAGCGTCCATTACATCGGTGTCTGTACTGTACCATCAAAGTGCTAGTGCCCAAATATATAAATAAGAAAACTATACAAAGGCATCAGACATCAATGTGAAAGTGTCTGACGGGAAATGGAAACTTGGCTTACTCTTGGAGGTACCTTCAGCATTAATCAATGGACTCTCAAAGGAATAAGCGGGCCTCTCATCCACTTTATTCAATGTTAGCTTCTGTGCTCAATTAGATAATGAAAATTGCAATAACACTGGGGGTCACAAAACAAGCAAGGTAGAAAAAAAATTTTGGAAAAAGTGAAATTGTGTATATTAAGTCTGGAGGTACTTCTAAGGGTCACGGGGGTACAAGGACGACTCATAAATGCCCAAATAAAAATGAAAGTAAAAGAAAATTATGATTTTGAATTGATTTTTTAACAGTATTATATAGTATCTCTAAACCACTGTGCATACATATTTAATGTTTGTTTAGCAGCTCAAAACAAACTGCAAATACAATTAAAAAAAACACTGAATGTATCGCGTCCATACTTACGCATGCATGATTTCAATTAAGTTGACAGGATTTCTAGGGTGGGTGAAGCAGGCATCTGGTGATTGTGCCTATGGAGAGTGCTCTGTGCTGCTCATAAACTTTGCTGTTTTCAACTTGTTGTATAATTGAATATTAATTATTATTAATATAATTTAGTCATTTAGCAGACGTTTTTATCCAAAGTGACTTACAGAGACTTGGGGGTGAACCTCTTGGTAATAAGCCCCTTTCCTTAACCACAGGACCACCAAGCCTCCTAATCAGGGAAGAGTAATCTTTCTGTTTTTTTTAGAAGTACAGTATAAATGCTCCGGTAAATATAAATATGAATTATACTAGTCATACTTTGACAGGTTTTGTTTTATTTATTAGATGCGGTTGTATTTTAGTAACAATAATAGCAGCTAGTTGAACTTTCGGCATTTGATAAAATAGATACATTCTGTACTAAGGAAGAAAATACCAGTCTACTGGAAATGCAAAGCGACAGAAAGTTACACCGAATCCCCTTGGATACATTTTTCGTTGGCTTCATTAATACACCCTGAGGTTAATGTTGTTGATATTGTAAACATTTAAAATGGCACACATTATGTGGAGATGGGGAGTAAATGGTAACGTGAAAAACATTTCCAGTGCACACTACTTTGAATTTTTTATATACTACCTTTGCCAAATAGAAAGCAAATACAGCTGTGTCCAAAGTGATTACCAAATACCTGTCTTAATTCTGTACATCCAAATACTTTCTCACCCAAACTGTTGTGACAAATTATTTATTAAATAAATGGGGAAAAGAAACTGCTTGTTTAACTCCAGCACGAGTAGCAATTGTTTATTTTTGTACCTTTAATTTACATTCCTCCTCTGAACAAAACCCCGCTCCAAGTGAGAGATCCCTGCCTCTTATGCAGCTGTGCCTGGGCTCGATGCTTGTTAATCATTTAATCATACCCAGGCGCATTCTGCACGTGAACTGTTTTGACAGGGAAGGCAATTAATCCTTCCCTGCCTACCTAAAACACACATGCACACATCAATTGTAAACAATAATAACACAATATACAATACACAAAATACTCACAGGGGCAGGGTGTACCATGCCACATGCCCCTTTCAAATTTGACTAATCCAGCCAAAAAACTAGCACAACTAAACTACGCCACACACTTAGCTATAATATGTATGTTTCAAGTATGTTCATTTTTTAAGGTATAATCTTTTTCCTCAGGGTTTTACTAGCTTCAAAAGTGGGTGTCACTTTGCAGCACAGTGTAATGTAGACTAAGCATACATATCCCAAAACCAAAGGGTTTCTGTGCTTTTAGCTTCCTGTAGTTGAATAAACTGTTTTCATGTTACCAGTGCCATCGGTTCTTTTAAATGCATTAAAAACACACTTATTCCAGGCATTTCAATGTTATTCCTTGACTTTGTAAGTTTACTTCTGTTGGCTGCTGTTAGCATTTTGGTGATAAATCGAAGGTAGAGCTGACATAGATTTTTCGACCTTGTTTATAGACTTGATGTACAGTTAATGCTTTGTAAATTCAGATCTCTCTGGAGGGGGCTGTAGGAAATACTGTTAGTTTTGTGGTTATAAACAACAGGGGTGGTTGACAGATGTATGAGGTAAGCTAAACTAAACAGTTTTAAATTTTTGCCAAGGAATGCATATATTTAAATATTATCAGGAAAGCTGTTTGGAGAATAAATTGTATAAAGCAAGTATATTTGCTTTAAATGCAATTGAGATAACAGTATAAATTCTTCTGAATTCTTCACAGGTGTTATATGGCATAACTATTTGACCTATGTATAGGGGTAAGTTTGATCTCCCAATGGAAATTATATCCTAAATGTTGCGAAAAAAGATGATCACACACACAGACACACACACAGACAGGCAGACACACACATACACACACACAAAGACACACACACACAAAGACAGGCAGACACACACAGTGATGTGTATTTATTAAGACTCTCCTGGGCCTTTCACATCTTGAAGCTCTTTATACAAACCCTATACTAACATGCTGTAATTCAAAGGCATCCCTCCTTTAGAAGACCCCAGACTCACAATTAACTGCTTGTGTTTGTTTTCTTGACACAAGCTGCATTTGGAAGTGGTTTAAGTACTGGGGTCATGGCGAGTCTGTAGATCCCTCTGCCCTCGCAAGCCTACAAGGGACACAAATTACACAAGGGGTTTATTGGAGGAATGGGCCACTCACAGTACAAGCAGCCTCCAAGTGGCACACAAACACACAACAACCTTTGCCAGCCATAAGGAATGGATCTGTAAAACTCATGTACCCATCAGGGGTGTAATCCACATATATAAAGGATCTGTAAGACTTGTGTACCCATCGGGGGTTTAATCCACATATGGCGTCAGAGTGGGAATGGGAGAGGGTTATTGGGATACAGCCAACACTGGAGAGGATTCTTTTCAATTTCATGTCATCTACACTTTTTATTCAATACTATACTTTTATATTCTAAACATACACTGATGAATTATATTGTATGATAATGCTAATATATGGGTGACTTATATTTAAAACACCTCCATATGCTGCACAGTATATATATATATATATATATATATATATATATATATATATATATATATATATATATGAATAATGTAACAGTTCTGTAAAAGTTTAAATACTTGTTTCAGTTATTAGTAGACTAATCTATTGTTTTTTTACTGTATATCATGTATGGATACACATTTCTCTGTATTTAAAGTATTATGAATTTTCTTCTTGTTGCTGCATCTTGCAAAGTGCTTTGTGATGGTGGTCCACTATGAAAGGCGCTATATAAAATAAAGATTGATTGATTGATTGACTTTGCCCTTCACAAACAAGTAACCATGCTTTGCTTGTTCATGGCTCTTAAAATACAGTAACACTGTATTTTAAACCTGGCTATGTGTCAAGGCTTTTACAATGATTTACTGGGGGAAAATGCAAACATAAGAGCTCAAATTAAAACATGTTTTTAAAGGAAAACAAAAATATTTTTATTGGCGTGTTTTGTCTAACTCAATTTTTTTTTTTTTTTACTTGATTACAATTTTAAATCACAGTGTCATGTTTGATTGTGTTGCTTTGGTTTTGACTGTGAGAAGAAAGACAAGGTTAGTATTTCTGCTTCATCTACTGTCCTAAGGTCCCTCAGTATTGCATGGCAAGGCAAACATTTCAAGATTAATCTCAAAGTAGACACAAAGCATGTACTGCAATGACAGTGATTACATTCCCCAAGTGTATTTGTTGTAGGTAAATACTAGTGTATAAATATCTAACCTGCCAATGGGGGCTTGATAAATACAATTCTACTTGTGCTCACCCGATTAAGCCTTCTGTTCTTGGTTTAGTTTTTAGTCACATGACGGATTGTTTTTAGCTCAGTGTGACTGAGTGCACCCTTTGGGGTGTTAGATACTACCGCCCCCTCTGTGCTATTCTCATGACAATGCCATCCCCCGTCCTTACTGACTGATGAAATTCTCTTTTTGTAGGAGTGTGACTGCATTCAGGTCACATTCCATAACCCTGCTTTTGAGAAGATGCTACTCCTGGTGTCAGTAGCTAGACAGTGCAGCTCACCCTGTCTTCGGCACCTCACGCCTCAGGACTCTGTGATGAGTGAACGTGTCCCATCACAGGACAGACACCATGCCCCCAGCTGGATATTTGAAGAGTGTTAAGGAGTAAGAAGCATCAAATTGTCATGCTTTTTTTGTTTGTTTTTTTTTTTTTTTTTTTTTTTACTGCCCCACAAGCTTTTTATGATTGACGTTTGTAATCATTTGCAGTGGTTCTTAATGTATAAATGATATCACATTTAAAAAAAATGTAATTGCATTTTTTTTTGCAGTAACTGCAAGAAGAAAAATAAGAATCCCTCTCATTGATTGAAAACATCTTAAAAACATGAACCAATTGCAATTTAAAGCTATTTACTGTACTCTTCAATTGTGCTTTTCCACTAAATATATATTTTTAAAAATGTTCAGAAATCATTTTTTATGGTATTAAACAAAATTATGTTAATTTGAAATTATGGCATATCAAGTGATTTGGTTCCAGACCCCAGATGTAAAAGCCAGTGAGCTTTGCTTTTCTATGGCGCCACTTAGACAGGAGCTGTTCAGTTACATTATTGGTTAGAATAATATTTGAATATGTTTCTATTTAGCCACAAAAAAACAAACACTATCCAAGCTAAAGTAAATACCAGATATACAGCTACAATGAAGGTATTGACAGTATCAGTAGCAGAGATTTAATATTTAAGCTTTTTCAAATATCCACACTTTGCTTTTCAGGAATGCATGACACAGCTGAGAGCTAGTATTTCATTATGCCAATACTGTAGACTAAAGGCTTCCATTTCACAAGTGCCCCTTTACAGAAGCCTCAGATGCTGAGTACCCTACTCTCACGAGGGGCGACTCCCTTGTACTTCCATTTCGTGTTCTGGCGACCAGGACAGATTTTCTCTCCCGAGTGTCGGCTCTTCGAGTATTAACCCTTGTATATGTTTTTTGGTAGCTGGGCTTCGCCCCTGGGATGCGCGTTGGCTACGCCACCCTCAGTCAGCAACCACCCTTCTATCCTTCTATCTTTACAGCCCGGGCCATTGGCCCTCTATTAAGTCTGGGCTTCACCCGATCCTCTGTCCTAAATCCGTTCCTTCAGCGGCACTCTGTCTCACTAACTGCTCTTTCTGCTTCCTATCCTTACATACCCAGCTCACGCCCCGCCATGTGACCAGTTTAAACTGGCTTTTTTTATACATCCTAATGCCATATCCAGCAGCTGAGAACGTGTGATCAATGTGTGAGCTATTTTCTCAATTAGAACTGCAGTAATCCTTTCTCTCAAAGAAAGTAAGTAATCATCAGTATTTAGCTACAAGGAAACAGCCACCTGCTCAGAACTCTGTGCATGATTTCCTCTCATAACAAGCAGGGCTGGCTGGACCACCACCAGACAGCCCTGCATTTTTCACAATGGTAACTTCACTTGCCACAGGGTTCTCTGTCAGTGCCAGTTGTGAGTGGTAAGCTTTGCTTCATTTTGCATGAGGAATTGCTTATTGTGTTGAGGAACATCAGGCGTGAACTAGATATAGAAAACCTGGTCAAGCATTCTCAGATTGATGTTGATACTTTGTCATGTATGTCATGTGCCATTTCTTAGCCACATTATCAACATGCATGGGTGCATAGAATTTACTTTCTAAATTCACCCACAAATATCTGCTTATGACTACATTACAGGTTGATAACTAGGCTTTGCTTAGTGGTCTATGTACTGGAGTTTGTGGATTATTGAATTTTAATCAGCAGACAAGACCCAAGATCTATTGGATTATTCTTTTGAGACTTAATCCCAGTAGTCAAGCATATGAATCATCCGTACAGTCACCTATGTAACCTTGAAACTGCACACTCCTACACTTTGTGGCAGAAACAGTAAAGTTATTAACGAGTTGAGGAATAGTGAGCAGCAGAAGTTAAACTAATCTTCCCGATCCCATGGTCTGAGTTACTTCTCTCAGCTCACTGAAAAGAAAAGAATTAGCAGAGCTTGTGGCTTGGACTGCTGCCAGTTAGGGGACTTAGCATGTGTAAAAACACATAATAGATTCCTGAAGTTGAATGCCCTGATGCATGTATTTATTCTATGATTTCATATTCATTATTCATGCCTCCAGCTCTCTTTGGGGGGATTAGAAACTAATGTCTCCCTTTCGGCATAATAGACATGTTGAAGTGTATATAGACTAAATGCCCTTTAAGAGTTACATTATTACTCTGTTTAAGTCACCAGTCACATGTTTGTCCTGTTATATTCAGCCCAGATCTTCAATGCTTCATTTTAACGGTTTCCCTTTGCGTTTCAGTCAGTCCTAGTTTTTTTTGATATATATAAATATTTGTTTCATTAAATTTTCCAGCAATGAGTCAAGTCCAGGGCTGCTTGTTAGAGGGAAAGGAAATGCATTATTTATATGTGGTGTGTAACAATGACAGTAAACTTGATTGTGTTTATCTGAGCATTTCAGGAACAATAGAACCCACACTTTTAATAAAATAATCTGAGAATAAAATTGTTCTTTGTACACACTTACTACTTTCCTGGCAATGTATGCCCTATAAAAAACAGGAGTGTAAGCTAATACCACATCAAGTCATTCAAAGAGGCCTTGAGACGACATGCAAATGCTACTGGGACAATCAGTAAAACAGATTTTAACAGTTTAAGTGAATACAGAGCAATATGAGATAACACAATACAATATGTTGTTGCAGTTTGTTTACAAGGATAGGTCTGTAGAAGATGTAGCATTTCATTCACAAATGTGTTACAGAAATTTATACTAATCACTATAGTCAATTAATGTACTACACTGTACAAGCAATTTAAGAAAATGAGCATGGCTATTATCATTTCACTCCGAGACAGTAGAAAGTTACATTAGCAAGCGATGTGCAGCAATGCAATACTATTTCCATGTCAGATACTACTCCTTTAAAATGCTAAACTAGTGCATCACACAAAGGCAAAATTCATCACAATCTCTCTTCCTAATGTGTACGTAAATAAAGCATTTCAGTCGGCAGCTGATCTAATGATTTCCATTCATGCAAAATGCATTTGTATGTCTTTATAAGTGACCCTTATAGCTGTTATATTACAAATGGACTATGATGTGAAGGAACAGCTTCTTGAGCAGCATTCACAAACCAGTAGTTCCTATGTTGGGAATACCTGGAACTCTATCTTTCTACCATATTTCAGCTCATTATGAAGGGTTTTTAAAGTTCGTCTAGTGTGCAGTATGATCGACTGACTGTAACAGGGCAGAGCTGGGCGCGAGCAGGTGATCCCGAGCACCGCAATCAAGAGTCTTAACCAATGCAAATGAGCCATGCCCATCTGCTTTCGTGGTTTTGAAGCTTTTAACCTCATCTCACCGGCAGGGCACAGAACACAATCTGTAACTGCAGTGTGTCACTCAACACTGCCTTGCATAACACTATGTAACACAATTTTTGTTCCTGAGTAGTAAGTGTTATTTCCTAATTGCTTATGCCTCAAAAGTATAGAAAATGGCTATTATTCCCCACAAACTTTGCTTTTGTGACCAGGACAGTGATATTTCAAAATATCACTATTTCCAATGGGAAAACAAGCAAATGTGTGTCTTTTCGTTCATATAAAGCCAGAAAAAAAAACATATGAATCCAAATTAACATGTATTTATACTAAAGTAATACAAAAATTACTACAAAAGATTTATAAGTGAGTAGTTTTTCGAGATTTACGATTATACTGTAAATACAGAGCTGCAGGTTTATAAAGATTATAACAAACAGTTTACTAACAAGGTATAAAATCACAAACTTCTGAAAAAAAATACTCATAGGCCTATCAGTCAATTTTAATCATCTGTGCAAACTCCTATATTGCACCCCAATTTTCCGTAATTGAAAAAAAAAACAAGTAGAAGTAAGCTAACTTTCCACAGTTGTGGTAATAAGTACATACAATATGGTAGACTGAATATTACATCAAAAAAAGTGTACAGTAAATGGTTTAAAAGTGGACCAACAACTACATATCGAAGTATAGTGCTGCAGCGGAACTGCCAACCTCCTCCTCGCACGAAAAATAAACAGTTGAGCCAGAGGAAAGATGTGAATCATGTATAGTAAACACGGTACCCAGTCAGTCACCTTTATGTGATTTTTATGATCCAGCTACTTGGCCTGACTTTTGTACCAAAGAGTTGAAATCATGAAACAATCCTGTGCAGCTAAATAAACTGATGTGGAATTCCCCCAAAATCACTCATGATTTGTACTCATTTTTGGAACAAAACTTCAATTACATTTATTTTAGGTTGAGGTTTTTGATGCAAACTATTTGTTTGCCCTCAAAGAACAACTAGCACTGGTTACAACTCGTATTCCCTAACTATAGCCACTATAGCCTAACAAGCTGATTCAATTAACCGCCCTCTGTAAATATTGAAATTAATATATAAATACCAGTTGCAGAAGAAACAATGCCCACAAAGTGTTGGTCTTTAGACTTCTGCGGCAATATCACAAAGACGGCCAAGTGGGCGGCGTCAGAACCAGGAAAAGGAATGAAATACACAAAACACAGGACGGATGAAATGAAATGATGAAGACGCCTGTTGGCGCCGGTTTAATACAAAATAAAAGGTTTAAACAAACACGAAAACACAGGACACGGCACTCTACGCCAAAATAAATACACAAACAAAAACAGACTAAACTTAACAAAACGGAGCACGGATAGACACTGACAAACACGGTGAGCAGATACTTTCTCCTCTTATTATTACTACTATACTTATTTCCTCCGTCTCCAATCCCGTTCTCCGCTCACCGAACACCCAACCGCCAGTATGTGACAACGTGCATCTATATATACTATTGTGCTGGGATTCAATTACCAATTAATTATTCACTTGAATCCCAGCACGTGAATTAATAAAGTGCAATTCCCCGTGCTCGTGTTACACAGACCCGTTTATATCCCGTGTACCAATGTCTATACACCAACATTTAAACACACCACACGCAACACATAACAGATAATATACACAGGGGCGGGCACTTTGTTACAGGCACATGTGAACATTTGCATGCAAACTTCTTTTAATGCTGTCACATTTTGCAGCCAAGGAATTTTAAGCTTTTCCAGATGGATCCCGCATGGCAAGCTTAGGTACTTTCAATTAGGCAGACAGGATTAATAGGAAGAAAATCAAATCACACATTTCAAAGAGCTACGTTAACTGGTCTCTCAGCCACTTCAGAGGTAAACGTGACACCTTATGAGATACTCAATCATCCCTCTCAGAGAGGACAGTGTTCATAAAGGCCAGTCTTGAGTTTCTCTGAATTTATTAGGTTAGCATCAGACACCTCTGGTCTGAAGCCTGGATCCCATATATAGTATAATCCACCCACAAGGAGTACTGTTGATACTTAATGGGTCAGCGGTGTAAATGCGCTTAGCTCCTGGTGTGATTGATATCGATCAAGTGCTGTCAGGGATGGATTGCTGCAACAATTGAAAACTATAGTGGAGATAAATGTGCAGAGCCCCATACAGAATAGTAGAGGATCCCCCATTTTCCAGCGCATGACCAAGTCAATGAGTCTGTCTCTTATGAATCTGCAGTATGTAAATCTTTCAGTAGTAGATTCATACCAAACCAGTTCCCACTGAGACACTGTCAAGAGAGGAAAAAACATGAACTAGTGGGAATCAATCCGTAAAGGGTAATGGCACATTTGAATTATGTAGCTAGTCTTGGTGTTAGAAATAGATCATGACTGGAGTTAGTAAATGACATTTGTGTTTTGGTTAAAACCCAGAGCTTATTGAACAAGCACAAAACAGTATATTGTATATTTAATTGAAAATGTGCTTAGGGTTCTGTTATGTGACTCTGCAAGCTTAAAGCGTTCTGACTGCCAGCAACAACACGTCACCGAGGAAATTATGTTTTACAATACTTGTTGCACAGAAGCAGGCAAACCAAGACGCACAGATTGCCAACACTATTGGCACTGGCGCTACTTGAATTGGAGATTGTGGCCACTAGATATGTTGCAGTAATGCTATGACTCCTTCAAAAGGTTTTCTTCTTTTTACAGATCTGCTTCTTACTTTCTGCCAACTCTGTCTGGTGTGCAGTGTTGAAAATGTGTGTGGGTTACACATCACCAATGATAAAACATCACGCACCACTGATCACTAAAGATGACCCTTCTTTAATACTCTGTTAGTGCGTAAACATGGAATACAATCATTGAATAACAGATGACAATGCCACTAACCCTGCTATAAAACAATAGCTCCAGGGTGTGAAACCTCTCTCACCCTTACAAATTGCTATTTGCTCCAAACTGATAAGCAGATATGCTCACACTATAAAACAGGCACTCCTTTGTTAATGATGTGCCGTGTCAGTTTTATTAGAGGAAACTGTAAAGTGAGTATAGTCTTTTATGTAGTATCTTCTGACTTAATCTTAATTTAAGGAAAAAGGAAAGAGGAAGAACATCAGAAGTATGACAAATTACAGAAGTGAAGGGGGCATCAAGAATGCAAAAAAAGGAAAGGAAAGAGCAGAGAGGAAATCAGAAGGAAGAAATTATCTAAGAGCAGTCTGGGTACAGTGCAACAGACCTTGAAACAGGTTGAGAGGGGAAGTCTTTGTAAATGCACTTGCCACACATTTAAAATAAATGCACAGTGCTAATTGCGCATTCCCATTGATATACTGTACTATGAATTATCATGCTTATACTAAGATATACTGTGGTTTACTGTCTTTATAATACCAGGGAATTACCCAGGCAGAACTATTAGCGAACCAGATACCAGTTATGGCAACACCATAGATCTGGAACCAATATTGCACAGTGGTTCACTGCAATGGATTACCAGTTGGCAGTGGTAGATACCAAAGTGATACCATCCACTATGGTATTGTAAAATATGAAAATCTTACCACTGTGGTACCACCAATAGCTTGCACCATGGTAGATCATTTGGCAAGGGAATACACTAAAAGAATACTCTAAACCAAACAGTTGCCCTAACCATACGTATACCTGTAAAGAAAAGAATCATCATGCAGATTTTATGGCACCCTGCTGTTCTCAATAACCTAAAAGGGGGTGGGTTTTTTCAGAGGATGTTGTGGACTAGCAGATGACTAACATCCCCATTCATTAATCCCAAAACTAACAAACTAAACAAAACTATATAAGGATTTGTTTATCGGTTTGATCATTTTTTGTTACCATTTTTCCACTTTTCACAGTGCACACGAATAGCTTGCAGTAATATCACTTTAATCTCTTTCTAGTATTTAGAGATTTCCCCCTCTTAGCAGTGGAATGAGTTCATTGGTGGAATCTAGGGCAGAGGTGCACTTTGTTACATATGATGTATATTGTAAGAAAAAAAAAAGCATATTCACTGCAAGGACGTTTGTGTTCAGCACAGTTGTTTACAGCTATATTCAGTAGACTGGCTTTGCCTCAGCAAGGTTGTCCTTAAGATTATTAAACCTGCATCATAAAGGGTTGTCTAACTAGAGAGAAGAGTGGAGAATAAAAAGCTGTGTAAAATTAGAAAGGCGAAGGGGGAGGTTTATGTTATAGGGTAGGGTGAGATAGTCTAACAGCTGATCTGTATTTGATACTACTATATCACATTTCACCCTGGCTGTGAACATCTCTTGAAAACATTTTAATCTCTACCGAGCCTGTAAGCGTGGTAAGTGTTAATATATGTTTGCAAGGAACAATAATCTTATATACAGATTCAAAACCGTGCAACTGCGCTTCCAACTGGCTTTGATTTTACATCCATTTGTTGACCTTTTTTGGCAGCAAATAAAATACTTTTTTCTTTTATCCTAACCCAATGAATTTGTCACTTTAGAGAAAGTACAACAACAAGACCGTTGAAACTGGGCTAATCTATCACAATTAGTGAGCTGGCTCTCATATAACGACATATTTTTGAGCATATGCGTGTCAGGGAAGAGGGATCAGGCACTCTGGCACAATGCATGTACTGTTTAATAGCTGGCATTACCAAGTAACCCCTGAACAACATCTGAAAGGTATTTATTTGTTATGCAGTTTATACTAACAAAGTAACAAAGATCCAGGTTGTGCACAGTGATTTGAATATATACATACATGATATATATATATATATATATATATATATATATATATATATATATATATATATATATATATATATGTTATATTATGACCAAACTGTATTGTTCTGGAGACATCGTTCGCACGTACTACGATGTACAAATATACCTTTGTGTACAACAAACAGTGGGTCGAATTAAACGAATACTATTATATAAATACACAGATTTACAGAGGGAAAATGTACAGAAACTATCTGTCACAATATCTTCCAAGAGATAGAGTTAGGCAACTATGTCAAATTGTAATGTAGAACCTGTAAAACATTTTAGGTCAGATATAATTAGAATCAGACTGACACGTAAGGACCAACCACTGCTGGTCTGTAAGTAAACGCAATGTACTTATGTTGTGTTGTCTTACTGTTACAGCAATTCTAGAACTAGTTGGTTGATAAAAAAAAAAAGCATATTGCAAAATTCAGCGATACAATTTCGCTGTTCAGAGAGCAGTTTGAAAGCATGCATTTTTTACAACAGCTGTAACTACAGATGGCTTTGATTAATACTGGGTGTTAGTTTTATTAGGATTTGCAGACACCCCTCCCTGCTGTGGTTGCAACACTGAACAGCTTCACTCTGCATGCCTGATACTTACCAGTATTTTCAAGTTACTGTTTGATACAACTCCAGCTTTTGTTTTACATTCATTGCATCTGGTTAAAGAGACTTATGGGTTGTGTGTGTGTATTTGTAAGTTTTTCTAAGCACCTGCATGACTGTAGTACAGTCAGGGTTTTTTGACACTCGAACTGTCAGAAACAGATTGATGGATATAGCATATAAAGATAAGGCTATCACTGCTGTGCAGTAAAATGCCCACTGCATATAAAGACAGTTTCAGCACGTGCCCCTACCTTGTGGTTTGGGGAGATCACAATCAAAATATAATATATCAAGAGAAGCACGGTCCTCTTCACAAAAATTTTGGAGCTTGACTTGTTCATGCAGGCCCTGGGCTTTGCGTCTTAGTTAAGGCAATAAATACCAAGATTGTCAGGATATATACCATATGGTATGTATTGTATATACTGTATGTAATGCTCAAATTATGGGGCTATTATGAGATCATAAGCTTATTTGATTTCTAATTATTATTATTTATTTTTTAGTTTATAATTTACCAGTGCTCAGTTACTCCCTTTGGACGAATAAAAGAACAAGCAAAGAAATGTTTTTAAACATCTATTGACAGATAGAAGTCTATATGCATTTTTACAAGCGGTCAAAGAGAGCTTGTCCAATAATTCAATGTTGATCCCTGTCGCGGCTCTCTGGTGGAGCGGTCTATGCTAAGGAAAGCTGGTGTGATTGAAATAACGAACTCCAAGATCAGTCGCTCTTTAATGGTCTGTGAATAATAAAGTTTACAGTTATTTTTAAAGGAGTTCTGCTCTGTTTCATTTTGTATTATTACTGTGACAGACAGAGCTCAGTCCAGCACGAGGAATGCTTAGTCTCTCTTCTCTGCCTGTGGTCTTGCATCAGTGATCACCGTCGTCATTCCTCACCACCCACCCCCCATTTCAAAAACAGGGCTCCTATAAAATTAATGAGAAACTTACATTCGAGTTAAGAATGAGGACTTTCTGTCTAATATGGAGGAGGCGAGGCATGCTGTTTGTTCAGTCACAACTTGTGCTAGCACTTTATGTCCTCGTAAAAAGTTACTGCTGTATCACTAAGTACATCTGTAACAGAGTGTAGTTAGAGGGCTGTCAATGCCATTTAAATACTGTTAAACATATTCTTCATTCTGAGGGGTTCAGTTACTGTAATATTGAGATTTTGTTTTATGCAGTGTTCATTATTGCTTTGTCTATCTGGTTTCCATCGTGTTTGTGGTTTCTGTCATTGTCTCTTGTTCCTGGTTGTGACAGGGATGGCTGATGTGGTGACATCAGGCAAGAATGCAGGAACAAAAACAAATGCAGTAAAAAAAGGCACGGCGTGCTCTGATTATTTAAACAAAAATAAAAAGAATATTTAAACACAATACACACTTGCTCACAGAGCAAAATAAATGTTTTAAACAAACCAACCCTCGAACACAAAACATCAAACACACAGGTCAGGTTGTGCAGATCGCTTTCACCGATCCTGTGTTTGTTTTTCTTCTCCTTTTTCTCCTTGCTCCCTCTCTCTTTCACTCCTCCCAACATCGACCCGAGTGCAGAGAGCTGCAGGCTTTTATGCAGGTGACCATCTCCCGATTAACGACAAATTAATCACTTAATTAATTTGGGATGTGTGTGTGTGTGTGTGTGTGTGTGTGTGTGTGTGTGTGTGTGTGTGTGTTTGTAAAAGTATAGCAAACCCACATTGGTCATTCACAAGCAGTGCTTAAACTACATCAGCCGTAGAACAATCTTTTTTTTTTTTTTTTTTTTTTTTTTAAATATGGGGAAAACAAATGAGCTGTTTCCTGTCAAATTGATTTTAATGTTGACAGAAGTAATAAAATAAAATAAAATAATCAGCAACATTTCTTTTGATGAAGTGTTTAACTCTGTATGCGCATATTTCAAACGGTTTATGACTTAACAGTGAAATCTGTGGAAAGTTAGATACCTGTTAGATAATTTTTTTTTCTTGTTCAAGCAGTTATGAAAATAATGAAAGACAATATGTAAATAAGGACGAGGTGTCTCTTCAAGCTCAACGTTGACAACTCATCCAGCCATTTAAATGTAGTGAATGGCATTAAATAGCAGGTCTTGCTGATGGGGGTTACTCTGGCAGTAAGTAAAGTCTGCATCTGCACTTCCCTGGACCTTAGTGAATTGTAAAAGAAGCGCGGTTCTCGTGAATGCAGGTTTGCATACGAGTTGGACATTATCCTCCTGGCAAAAACCAAAAGGAATCCGCTTTGACATTCCTAATGAATTCCAGGTCCCTTCTCTTATCTAGCATGCTAACAATAATCTGACTAGTATGTCTTGCAAGGCACTGTATCTTGGTATATAAATATGTGTGTGTGTGTGTGTGTGTGTGTGTGTGTGTGTGTGTGTGTGTGTGTGTGTGTGTGTGTGTGTGTGTGTGTATGTGTGTGTGTGTGTATGTGTGTGTGTGGGCACGTATTACTATCAATGTGCGGACAAAATTTGAGAAAACCCTGTGTGGAATATTGTCTAACTGGAGTTAGAAATAATAAATAAAATTATAGTGAGAGTTAATGAGTTTATGACAAGTCAATTTGTGTGTGTGTGTGTTTTTGTGTGTCTGTGTTTGTGTTTGTGTGTGTGCATGTGTGTGTGCCCACCATAAATATAGTCTATGATTAGAATATGTAATGTATATAATAAGAAAGCCCCTGAGAATGTTGCAACTATACTCAAAGAGACACAAATATAGAAAGATCTTTAAGTCTTGTCTACTGTTTGTAACTACTGTCCTTGAGCTAGGAAAATGTGAAGAGGCTCTTTAATGTTTTCCTGAGGATCCTGTAATGTACACCTGTAATGAGTGGATTGATGTGAAATTAAACAAGCTTGGTGGTTTTAAGACTTTGCTTGCAGGGCTGGCCTGTAATTAGCCAGTAAGCTGAGATGTCAATTGCACCCTGGAATGAAAACGTAGAATAGGCAATTATCTATAAAATAAAATAAAAATTAAAAAATGAAAATACACAAAAGACATTTCAATTCTGCTCTGTAGATAGTCTCTTTGGCACAGGACGAAAAATGTAGTGCAGGTGTACTCAAATGTATGGTGGTCTGAGGTGGCAACAGCAACATACACACACTGACAAACATCATTCACGGGGTTAAAAACAACTCAAATAATGTGCCACAGAATACTGAACAGCTCCTACCTGATTGACGGAAACAACCTACAATATTGTTGATCATTCTTTTGTGTATTTTGGTATTGTGTTTTAAAATTTAAAAACTCATTATTTAAATTTAAAACACATTATTTATCAAAAGCAATACTAAGCACCTTCTGTTGCTCTTCTGTTGATGCCAAATAAAATAATCTATTTAAAATCAGATTTTAAAAAAAGGAAATGTGCTGAAATGTGGAGTCTTTCTATCAGCACTTTGAAGTAAAATTCATGCCTAGATTTGCTATTTGCAAGCTACATTTTTGAGAGAAGTACTAGAATTGAATGTTATTATGCTACTTTACTATATTACAAGAAACACACAATGGTTAGAATGGTTTTTGACAGCAGAAAGTGAATGTGTGAAAACCACACCAT
Organism: Polyodon spathula; assembly: GCF_017654505.1. Taxonomy (NCBI): domain Eukaryota; kingdom Metazoa; phylum Chordata; class Actinopteri; order Acipenseriformes; family Polyodontidae; genus Polyodon; species Polyodon spathula. Next base: position 45,986,094 of record NC_054543.1, read on the forward strand.
GGATCAACCACGTGGTCACATAGTGCTTCCCAAGCTCTTCACAAACTGCCCTGCTTGAAACTGGGGAGATATTTGTATGATATGTAAGAGGAATTAAGTTCATTAATACTGTTTCAGTATTAAAACATCTGGAAATAGTAGCTAATTAAAATCATATCCACAAATCATTTCATCACATTAATAGCAAGAAAACTTGTTCAATATTAATAGAATGTATTATTCCCTCAGAATAGAAACAGTAACATTTGGTAGCTATCTGGCAAATATACCATTGCATGGGTTAGTGTACTTGACTTTCCTTTAAAAAAAAACAGCTTGAGGCCAAAGAGGGTGAAAGCCTTAATCTACCATTACATGTGAAGGTTTCTTGACATCTTCAGAATCCAGGCTGAGATCGTGCTGAATGATAAGAGCTGAGCAGGACTCAGATAGCACTGCTCCAGGCCTTGGGCACTCTGCAGCATTGCTGTGACATTTAAAACTGACACCATCCTTCAATTGCATTGCAGTTTATACCAAAATAGGGTTTGTCACATCCATCTTATTGTTTACCCTTCTATGCTCTCTGCAGCATTAGAAATCTGGATGTGTAGATCCCAAGTTTACTAACAATCCATAACTGTTGCTTCAGGCTCTCCTTATTCCACAAACAATGTTTGCCATTAATGCCAGTCTGTGAGGGCCCTGTTTAATCTTGAATCATGGGATTTGAACATAATCAGGGTTCTGTTGCTTAAACAAAGACTTCAAATATTTCACTGTTAATTCCAAGAGAAAACAAAGGCATAAATCCTATTGTTTCTTTTAATGCATGCCATCTGAAACTATAACCTTTGCTTTCAAAATGAATTCCCTGGAATGTGCAGCCAAGCAGCATTTCTATTTAAAGTATGTGTGTGTGTGTGTGTGTGTGTGTGTGTGTGTGTGTGTGTGTGTGTGTGTGTGTGTGTGTGTGTGTGTGTGTGTGTGTGTGTGTGTGTGTGTGTGTGTGTGTGTGCGTGTGTGTGTGTGTGTGTGTGTGTGGAATGGTTTGTGCCAAGATAATCTGTGCCAGAAGACCATGAAGTAGCTGAGCATGGGTTCAAGACATTATACGGGGGTATGCTTGTGATTCGTAACACAGTGGAGTAGGGTTTTAAATACCACATGTCGCAAATTAAAATAACGCTTAACAATAAGAATAATTAGCAATTGACATGCATTTTAAGGTTTGCTTGCACAGAACAACATATTTAGGTTTTTAGGCCTTCCAATTAACTGTTTAACAGTACTGCTGGCAACACATTTTAATGGTTCATAATGTATTAAATCAATGCACTCCAATATTGTAAGGCAACCGGAAATATGTATACAGTAAACCTTGATCCTGTAAAAGTAAATATTATGAATCAAAAATCTGGGAAACACAGATGAATTACTTTGCATACATAAAATATTTATTTTTAAAAATGCGTGTGTAAAAGGCAAATACAACATATTGATTATTGAAAGGTTTCTTCAATAAGCTTTTGCAATAAGCAGCTGTTTGTTGTTTGGGACAATAGTTCTAGTGACTGACACACACACAGTCCAGAATCCTTAATAATATTACATGGGGAATTCGGTACAGTTTGAAGTTGGCATTTCAAGATTTTACTGAATAATAATGATAACGGACTTTGTACAGAACAAATAGCTGAACCACTATTCTGACCAACAGAAGTGCCTTCATTAATACATTAATTCAAGCACAATGACGCCAGGTCAGGCAAAAAGAGCTCTGTTCGGATTCCGTACTGTACTGTAGATACTGTACCAGAGCCAGTCTGCCACACTGTCCAGAACGTTACATTTGGAGAGATGGCCATAGAAGGTAAATGTACAAAATGTTCTCCCTACAATCCATGACAAGGAAACCTAGCTTGTCACCATTCTCTTAACACCACCACTACAGGCACTCTACACTAACTTGTATTAATTAGAGTTGTAAGAAATCTGTAATTGTATATATCTTCATCCCCAAACTGAAAGTAAACTGACTGAAAAACTTAAGAATAAATGGGTTTGTATTTTTTCTATAATAAAAATGAAGTGGAAAACATGTATGTGTATCTTCTTTCAACACCAGTGCTGGTAAAAATCACTGCTTATAACAGAAGCCATACAGATGTGCTGAAACTTTAAACTGGTTAAACTGAAACAAGCCTCAAACACGAATCTCAAAGGAAGAAAAAAAAGCAAAGCAAAAAAACATCAGTGTAACAAAAAGACACTTTATAGTCAACAGATTAGAAAAATATAGTACTATTAACAGCAGTTTTACTATGTCAAATAAACAGTTTGTACAGAACATTAGAACAAAAAAAGTATACTGCAGGAAGTAGTGCTGCATACTGCATTTGCATAATTATAAGTGACTATAATCTGAACTTGGGTTATAGAAGGTATGGTAGCAAAGATGTTATTCTCCTAGCCATTACAGAGCAAGAAGCACAAAGAAAAGACTCTTCATTTTAAGTAACACTGTATATTGCCTCAAATCTACTGCACAACAAGGGCAATTACAATTTAGAAGAAAAGCAAATACAAAACAAAACAAAAAATACACTTGGAAAAGGTTTCTGCCATAGGAAGAATATAAATAGCTATATATATATATATATATATATATATATATATATATATATATATAAGAAAAATCATTCTTTTTAGATTATGAATAATACTTTAAATTTATTATAAGGTCTGTTCCTATTAAATATACACTAAGAAACATTCAAATAAAATAGAGAACATGATTTTATCTGTGTCCTAAAACTGTGAACATTTTATTTTAAAAAATAAAGTCTGTTTTGGGAACTATACTTTGCCTTGGCTTGATGGAAAGTTTTCTTTTATAGATTAAATTGCATTTTTTTTTAATGGAGCATGATCAATAAGCTACTGATCTATCAGCTTACAGTGATATTCTTAACTCTAATTCTGCTCTTCCCCATTTGTGCGATACCAAGAGCTGTTACTGTAAATATAAACTATGAGAACTTAACGCTGATTGCTTGCTTCTTTGTCCCCGATGTAATCAGGAATGCTAACGTCCAGCAAATGTCAGTTACTTAGCATTCAGAATTTCTATTAATACTTATATTACAAAACAAAACAAAACACAACATATTTACATTTGGTCCTCATATCTTTTACAGTGTTTCTTTACAGGGTACCACAATTATGCATCACTGATCATCATAAAGCTTCTGCTTATTAAAATTGAACAAAAGTGATCACGTTCAACCAAGAAAAAAAATATATATAGCACACTGAATAGATATGTTTTGTGACTTTCCAAAGCTACTGTGCTCAATGTCTTTCCAGAGTGGACAATGGATCTCACAATGGTTGGTTGTTCTCCACTGCCGAGTACTCTGTCTCAGATACCTTGGAGGCATCGATGAGCTTGGCCAGGCCAGTTTTGGTGGAGTACTTGAAGATAAAAGCCTTCATGAGGTCATACCTGTAGTTCTTGTTGATGAAGTTATAGATAACAGGGTTGACGCAGCAGTGAATGAGTGAGAAGCACTGAGTGAAGTGCAAGGCCACATACAAGAAGTTCTCCAGTTCGCAGCTGAAGGGTAGCACGTTGAGGAGGGACAAGGCATCTATCAGAAGCACGGCATGATAGGGCAGCCAGCAGACCAAGAAGACCACGATGTAGGTAAAGATGATTTTGCGACTGATCCTCCTTTCTTGGTCACTGGACGAAGAAATGACCCTGGCCAGGAGGATGTAGAAGACAGCAATGACGGGGAACGGGATGGCAAAGCCCAAGACAATGAAGCTGAGTTGGATCCCTACCATCCACTCCCTGAAACTGTGCCCTGGATAAGCTGGACGGCAGGAGGTTTCCTCACTGATTGGGTTGGTACCTGTTTTGAGATAGTAGGTATCAGGGATGGAGGCTGCCAAGGCGAGTAGCCACACGAAGATACAGATAAGCCGACGGACCACTTTCTTCTTGCGGCTGTTGGAGTCCCCGAAGAGGACCACAGAGATGTAACGGTCGACGCTCATGCAGGTGAGGAAGAAGATGCTCCCAAAGAGGTTGACACTAAAGATCAGATGGGTGATCTTGCACATCACCTCGCCAAAGGGCCAGTGGCCATGCTGGATCAGGGAGACCACCCATATGGGGAGGGTGGCTACAACGCAGAGGTCGGCGATGGCCAGGTTCAGGATGTACAAGTGCGTCTCATAGCGGTTCCTTTCAGCACGCAGGTTCACCCACACCACCACAGAGTTGGCCACCAGGCCAATAATGAAGATGAAGATGTAGAACAGGGTTAGGCTGTACAGGACTGCACTCTTGTTGAAGCTTTGAGGGCACACCAGCGTCTCTATGAAGTTGTGCTCCACGCTGTTGCTGAAAGAATTATCTACTCCTTGTTCCGTTAAATTCATCTCGTCCAAGTAATCCAGGATCTCAGTTATATCAATGGCACTCATTTTGAGTTATCTTCTAGATTGACACTAATCTGAAAAGGGAAACAATAAGAGACATTAAAACACTGTTCTGCATTTACAGTATGCTCCAATTCGGGGGAGTCAAGCTGCCAATTAACACTAATTTGGACTTGGGCTTACCTAAAATACCATTAGGAAGTCCAAATTTCTTGTGTTTTATACTTGATTATCACTGTGCTATAGTAAGAAAATACTGTATAAAGTGCAGCTCTCTGACTTCTGCTGGGACAGTTACCTTGACCCTACACTGCGATCTGCACTGAATATTTAACATTTTTTCTTTAAAAAAATGTCTTGAGTATCCATTTCCTTGGCAGCACAGTACCGTTGTTGTCTTTTAAATTTGAGAAATGAAAATAACCAATAACCAGGAAATGTCATTGCCAGGAATCATTCGAAGCCAATGCACACTGTCCTGAACATCTGAGTTCAATCTGCAAAGGAAACAAACTAAAGGGAGACATTCCTGCAGCTCTCTCATGCCCCAGGATGTGCTGGTCTAGTCCACCAGTTCAGTTTACTATTCATCGGCTTGACTTTTTTCTTTGGTAATGCAACTCCTTTTAAATCTACCATCCAAAGCCCTGCTGCAGTGGATCTACATGAAGGTCATTGATAAAAGTACAACAATTCAGCCAATATAACAGCTCCTTAACAGACTACAGCCATCTGTTATGAAAAGTCACCGATGAGTCACGTAATGAGTGTACAAAAGCCATTCACACCCTGATTAAAAAAAAATAGTACATACATTCTAATGAGAAAATATATTTCTGCAAAATAATATCAAAAAGTCACATTTTTTTGTTCAATGCAATAGTTTCTAGTGCGACCTCAGCAGACACCCACGCTCCTGTCCCTCAGACATGCATGGTTAAACTCTATATTAAATTGCAGCGTCAAAGCCTGGATTATTTCAAAGACCATCTTAATGTGGCTTTTGTGAGATGTGTCATGAAATGATAGTACTTTAATGCTATTTTAATACATACTCCACATACTGTATGTAGCAGCTGTTACTGCATCAATATTTAAACACCTGATCATTAGATTTATGGCAGTAAAAGGAATTTGTAATTATGGCATTGCTATCAATCAGATAACAAAAACCATGATTAACATATCCAAACCCATCAGTTATCTTTGTCACAGATATGTATTTGAGTTATCTGAAAATTCTCTGTAAAGATAGAGGTACCATAATATATTATATGTTATAACTACTGTTTAAATGTTTGCCTACCATATTACTGAGTTTCTTTTTTTAGTGCCCTCTGTGTACAACAGCACAACAGCCGGTATCAACGGCATGCTCCCCAAGAATATCAAAGTGTACCTTGATCAAAAGGTTATCAAAGGTTGTCTCTATCTGGAAACAGGAGTAGGGATTGACAATGGTTAAATCAAATCAAATAAATTGACTCATTATCTTCCTAAGGCTTGGGATATCTCTAAGAAATAATAATGACATCTAAAATGCAAGCCCTGAAGCTAAATCCTTTTGTTATGGAACTTTTTTCCTGCTCTGATATTCTCTCAATTACATATATTAATCAGCACGTAACATTGTAGTTTAAACAGTTGTATGACGACAAGGCACCACAAAGTCTACTTTCCATAACTAAAAAAGTAACCTGCTGATTAATTAAAAAACAAAACTCCCTGTAAATCAGATTTTTTTATAGTTTTGAGACCCGGCTGCCCTTCACCTAATCCCTTCCTCATCCAAAACTTCACCAAGGCACAAATTACTGCCAGACATCACCTTTCTCCCTAAACCTTTCTCCTCTGAACGGAGTAAACCTGACATGTTTATAACACTGCACTGTAAAACAAACACAAGCAACTTGCCATATGTGGGAAATGTGTGTGTGTGTGAGGGTGGGGGGGGGAGTGGGCCATGGTACTGTAGATTCAGCTATTCTGTACCATGCTACCATATCTCTGCTGTACATTCCCTAGTCTCCATTGTCCAGGGCAGACGCAATGTTGATAGGGTGTAGTATAGAACAAGGAGAAGTCAGTCTTTGTAGGAGCCTGCAGTAACCAAACACTCTCAAACAGCTAGCCACTGGTGATTTACAAGTAACCGGGATGATCATTCGGTTAGGTTTCAATAACCTAAAGTACCTAACACTGCATCTACCTTTTAAACGGCTAATTACATCTACTTAAAGTATTTAAGCGCATCTCAGATAGCAGCCTGACATGTATTGTGTGTGGCCGTATTCACTGTGCTCCTACATAAGAGCTGGATCACAACTAAATCAAACGAACCCAAAGCACTTTTAAACTATATGCAAAACAAAAGCGCGTTTCACAATACAGAGTGGTTTCGATGTAATTTACATAATGCAACTCAAACCTCCTTCTCTGCCAAGTCGCATATTCCTCCTCTATAGGGTTTGTCCTTTAAAGACAACTGTACAGAACCTCTCTCTTGTACATTTGCAGAAAGAGGTGTGACATATACTGGTTACTTTTAAAAGCCTGTGCTATTTAGATGTATCACTATTCACAGAATTCTATAGGGATTTTGTGTACAAACGACTAACCACATTTTACCAGCAAGGTCCTACTCAATGTCCATCTCACACAAGTAATAGTAAGTTAAAAATAATATGTACAGCCGTTTTTTTGTTTTGTTTTGTTTTGTTTTAAGATGCATTATCCAACAACAACACACGGGATATGGTACAGCAGTTATTTAAAGGCGTTTACTAAAGTATATAACTACGCCGATGTTCCTATGTAATGTCATGGAATATCACTGCCTACCAAACGATACAGTAAAGTATTGAGAATGGCACCTAGAAAACAGAAAACGCCTGCTTGTGTAAAGCGAATGAATTGTTACCATACACCAGTAAACCGTGGTTAACGTCACAGTGCAGAGATCAACCTAATATATTAAATAATATAGCCTATATTAAAGCATATTAAAAATAGCACGTAGGTAATGTTCTTGTGTGTGTGTGCGTGCGTTGTTTAATTGCAGCAAAGCTTAAATATGTATTAATATAATCATACTTTCCGTATCATTTACTTGCAATTGTGTCCAACTCACGCTCTTTATAAAATGACTCACATTGTGTTCATTGGAATGTGTAGTTTGTTTCCACGAGTGCTGTCATTGCCTTTTCCTCGTTCTAACGCCAGCCTGTTTAAGTCCCAAACCTTTGTTTTGATCACACTGTACAGTAAACTCAATTAAAACACAGCTTGCACTAAATTGCAGATTTATGGCCGTCAAAGAAAAAGACCTTTTAGTGAGTAAAACGAGACACCCCTCAGGATAAAAATGCACTTCAGAAGTTACTGGCAACCAGTCACCAGCTGCGGTGGCGATGGAGTGGCTTAATTTTTAATGACTGCTCTAGAAATCACAGTGTCAGGAACCACGGTAATAAGCACCAGACTCAAACAATTAAAATACACTGCTTTCTCTTTCCTCAGTCTCAGTCACAATCTTCTCCCTTCCGTCCAGACAAACTAACTCACTGTAACGTAGTTCTTCAGATTCAACTGTAAGATTATTCTCCTGTTACAGGTATACATATATACATTAATTCAGTATTTACCAGTGACAGACAGTTGTCTTAAAAATGCTGAGTAGTTCATAATACCAATACATAAATGCAAACGTGTAATTAAAAATAAATGATTCTTACCTTGCCTTTTCATCTGGTTTAATCCGTCGTCGAAATTCGAGAGTTATTATTATTATTATTATTATTATTATTATTATTATTATATTATTATTATTATTATTATTATTATTAAAAAGTTGTGGGCACGTAAAACAGTGGTCTCTATATAAATTATTATTCACGTGATATTTCAATGTCTTTTGCCTCTCTTGCGATATCTGTGCGCTCCGTGCTATGCATACACACTGACTTTTTCAACCGCATGCACTTGTTAATATACAAGAAAGAGAAACGCCTACTGAGGCAGGTCTAAGGAGGCAGTACTTGGCTTGCAACAAACATGTCAGAACACACAAGATCAAACTACTTGGCGTGCAGAACAATCTGGTTGCAGGTCACTCCAGAAAACCCACAGTTATTAAAATGCTGACCCTTTCACTTTGTTCCTCCGACAAAACGCGATATATAGATATATATAATATATATATATATATGATATATCTATATATATATACATATATATATATACATATATATATATATATATATATATATATATATATATATATATAATATAATATATATTATATATATATATATATACACGCACGTGAGAATAAAAGCAATTATAAACTGTTCTTTTCTAAGATTTGGAGTTCTTGATTTTTAGTTCTTCATGGTTTTAAAGTTTCTGTTTTGGTTGTTTTTGTTTTTTTTTTCTACACCATGGACATTTTTCTTTCAGCCTTATAAACTAACCACAAACTGCTTATTCCAAAATCTAAAATAAAATGGCATTAAAACACAGCTTAATCAAATGACAACACAGTCAGAGATAGCAGATTATAATGAGTCTGACACTAGCTCCTGTGGGGCAGTTTTACTCACGGGCACAAGCTCTGTGATCAAATGTCTAATGGCAAAGATATTGACGCTTAAGAGATGCTGTGCAAACTACTTTACTTGTATCTACTGATATGTTAGATATACAAAATCAATTTCCTAGGGACAAAATAATGCATTGGCATTTTTAGTAGATTCATGATGCTTTCTCAAATGCACAATTGGGACATTTTTTTCCTGCTTTTTTCACTACAGTGGTGCTCAGTAAAAAAGATAAAGAATTGTTTCTAGCTGAAGCTGGCTGTAGTCTAGATTCATACCGTCCCAAACAAAAAGCGGTTAAGAAAATGTCAACATAATTCCAGGTAAGTGACGGTAATAGAGCTGACTGTCAATCTGTTCTGCACTGACCAGCTCAAATGTAACAATACCGTATGCAAAAGCCGACATTTACAAAAAAAAAACTATCATGAAAACTGTAGGGTATTTATTGATGCCTATTTGGATTGGAATGAATGAGGCTTCTCTAAATTATAGCTTTTTCAGGGACATTTTCTCTCCCTGCAATTTTAGTCACTTTCAGTAAGAAGACTGGATTACTTAATGTGGGAAAAAATCTCTACAGACAAGACATGTTATTAAAAATACCAATGCACCCTTTTTTCACAAGAAATGTTATATCAGATTGCACATTCTGGCACACAGCCAGACAGCACCAGTACTGTGAAATCATGCATGGGTGTGTATCGATATATGCTTGAAAACTAATAAGCAAAGAAAGTCTGGTGACATAGTCTGACAGGCATGAGAAAGAACATGCCTGCTGAACCTGTAGAGAGGCTATGACTGGCAAGAATTGATACATATCAGACAATTGATATATAGTCTATATCACAGCAGTGTTGCTGTCAGTGAGTATATTTGATATATAGTCTATACCACAGCAGTGTTGCTGTCAGTGAGTATATTTGATATAAAGACTATACCACAGCAGTGTTGCTGTCAGTGAGTATATTTGATATAAAGACTATACCACAGCAGTGTTGCTGTCAGTGAGTATATTTGATATATAGTCTATACCACAGCAGTGTTGCTGTCAGTGAGTATATTTGATATAAAGACTATACCACAGCAGTGTTGCTGTCAGTGAGTATATTTGATATAAAGACTATACCACAGCAGTGTTGCTGTCAGTGAGTATTTTTGATATACAGTCTATACCACAGCAGTGTTGCTGTCAGTGAGTATATTTGATATATAGTCTATACCACAGCAGTGTTGCTGTCAGTGAGTATATTTGATATAAAGACTATATCACAGCAGTGTTGCTGTCAGTGAGTATAAGGAAAACCTCTAAAATAAATTTGGGGGAAATGAAAAGTTCATGCTAATAAAGAGACAGTGAATACATATTTATTAACTTTTTCCTAACTTTGCAGAGAGATTGCCTGTGGATAAGTAATTACACTGTCTCAGTGTCCTATCCTGCAAATACATTAACATTGGCATAGATAAACATATAAGTTTTATATTTGTGTTATATTGTTGGTCTGCATTTTTGAGTGGAGTTAACGTCATGAAACTTCACTAGACTGGTGTTGGTCTCTTTAATACTAGTATAAATTAGTTACATACTGTAGTTAAGAAAAAAAGTCAGCATCAGTTTCTGCATCAAAACATCAAGAGAAAGGACGCCAACATTCCTCCTTGTCAGTGGATTGCTAGTGCCACTGTCTGCCACCAGGGGTCTCCCGTATTAACAATGACTTGTTTAGGGTTGATGCCTTTAATAAGTCTTAAAATTGCCCTGTTATTTGTTCATTTGAAGATATTGATGTAGGACAGATCCCCTGGTATTCAGCGTCTCGTTTACAGGGACTGGGGAATTGAAGCCTTGCTTTTGAGAATTAGCTAACCATTAATTTACAAAAGCCTCCATACTGTCCCACAAACACTACTTATTACACAATCTGATTTTCTATGTAGGTCTTGCATCCAAGTATTGAGCAGAATCAACATTGCTTAACTTCTTGATCAAGGATGCATGGGGGCAGATTGCTAATGGCCAGGGTCAAGAATATATGCATACATTTTTTCTCACTAATAACGTGTTCATTTAATTCATATACATATCACTACCTTATTGTTTTCCACCAGTTAAATACATTGCTATTAGGAATGCAAAATTGATGAATTTGATTAAAAAAACAAAATAAATGTTTCTGATTACACCAAAATGCAATCGAAAGGGTGTACAGGAATGTTGGAGTCTAGGATAAAAGATCTATGACAATGCAAGGCAGTTTGACAGAGAAACAGATAGATGGATGCAGAACGAGAGCCCACATTTTGAATAAGGACCTTAATAACAGAGGGGGGGTGGCCTGGGGGACGGCTGGGTGTGAATTAACAATGGTTTATCATTATGATTTGCACATGTGCTCCATGTTTATTGAGAGGAAATGAATAGTTCAGCATTACACCAGCTGGTAGACTGGCCCTGCAGATGATCAACACTTCTAATGAAGCTGAGAAGACACCTTGCAAATTATTGTATCATTGAAGTCAAGACTGCTCTACAAGCATGTGCTGTAGCCCTCTCTATTGCTTGTAACTGTTTGCCATTTCAAACCAATTCTGTGTGATTAGCCATCCTTCATGTATTGATTTCTAGACTCATGGTGGTTTTCAGATATTGTCTAGAGGCAAAGACAAACACACGCTGTCCTCCGAAGTGTGTGCCATCAGCCGACCACTTCTTTTCACAGTGCAGACTCACCATGTAGCCAGCTAGTGCACACTGAGTCGAGGACACAATGACACCCTGGCTGACCTAATGCCCCCCACCCCACCCCCCCGGCTTATTTTTTTTGTAGGCTTCATCTATGTGCTCCGAACAGGTCAAATTGATTGCATATCGATATACATTGCTGCCACCTTCTTTGTATCCTGCTTGCTGGTATTGCAATGCAATATGTTGGTAGAGGTTCATGTTGTTCAGGGCAGGATTCAGGTGCACTACCCTTATGAAAGTTTACAACAGCGTTTATACAGTTTTACCATGCTTTTACCATGGTTATATTATGCATTTCATATAGATTACCCTGGTTTTGCCATGTTTAATAATATGCTTTACCATGCCTTGTTATTCTTTACAATGCTTGCCTGTTCTTTACCATGCTTTCATTGTGCTTCATTACACTTTGCTGTGCTTTTACTATGGGAAATGTTTAAAGGTACTGGGGGTTTGTGGGAAAGATTTGGAACATCTGCACACACCAGGCTGCTTCTAATTATGATCCAAATATTGTGCTGCTTAGAAAAACAAAAGTTGGCATGCTCTAGGATCCCTCTGTTTTTATTTGCCCATATGGATGCATCCTGTAAGAATAAACACAAATATTTCAAACGACACGCAGGCATTGTCCTAATGATGGTGTTCACCTGCCTCCAAGTTTCTCAGCTGTGCTTCTATATTTAAGAGAATAGTAAAGCATCTTGCTGATTTTGGACCGAGTCCAATGCTGCATTGTTATTTAAGTTTATCAGAGGCTGTGTCGGTAGAATGAGCTGATGAGAGCACCTGTTATTATACTACAGTGCTTCCCCTTTCTAATGCTTTAGTGAGGAGCCATAGTTACAAGACTGTGCTATTTGTGTTCTGCCTTAACGAATATAGAAGTGCTACTTTACTGGTATTATGGGGCAAATGGGAGCCAAGAGAATGCTGCCTTATAATCGATATAAAAAGACCCTTATAAAGTGGTAGCGCTGTACTGACTATACCCCCATAGCCACAAATTTAACCCCTTAACAGCTTACAATGTTTGGAACATTTGTATGCCCAGAATCAAATTATAACACCTCCTGCATTGACACAATATGTACCATTTTTAATATAGATTAATGTTAGAATGCATTCATTCTGGTTGTTTATAAAAGGACCTTTATGCAATATCAGGCCCAGATATTTTTCCTGATGCAAGCATATATTTCGTAGAAGAAAAGGTGATTAAGAACTATACAAACTAATCTGCCACTTTGATTTTAAACAATGTATTATTTGTTTTAGAGGCATTGTTTTTCCAATGATAAGATTCTTGACAGACCAGAATTTTGCCGATAAAAACCAAAGCTTTCACGGCCCATGAGGCCAAACACTTGATTGAAACCTTTTTCTCTTTACCCACAGTTTTGTTGATATGCACCCTTTTGGGCTGTGTGGGCAGAAATGGCCTCCCACGGCTCCAGTGGTAGTTAAAGTTGAGCGAGCACAGACTCCATCTCTGTGGAACTATCAGCCAGAGACAAGGACCGGCACAGAGAGGCCTTGCACATTGACAGAACAGTGTTCTCATCTGACATAGGCATGTTGCAGTAACGGAAGTAAGGGCTGCTTTTAAAGTCATTTAAAATTAAAACACTCAGTCATTGTGCATTTGTAAAACGAAGCGAAGCAAACAAGGAGAAACACTGAGCGGTGTTTTGCAGATCTGTCTTCTCCAGTGTTGTTATAAATACACATTGCTTGACAAATGTTTAGTATAAAATGCTAGCAAACCCTGAAAACATTTTTGCAAAAGCAACAGTAATAAGCCACAGTAATAAATTCAGTTCTTTTGGTGACTGGTTAATCCAGGTCTAATCTATGTCTGTTTGAGAATCCAAATATAGATTGAGCCTTCACGACCATGGGAATCTCTAGCATCCTGACCTAGCAAAATTCTCACCAAATAAAATAATAATACATTATTGTTACACAGAGAGAAGAGGTTTCTATTGTCCTTTACATATCAGGAACCTGCAAATGGATTTCACATAAAACACACTTGTTTCTTACAGCTATTGCCAATTATTTTTATTATTTTTTGTGTGCTTTAATTGGGAAAGCTCTATCATGCCAAAAGCCTTGAAATGCACACCATCGCTGTGAAACAGGGAGCAGCAGGTGCTGGAACAATAAAACTGCATCTCCTGCACATCTGGGGAAAACAACAGGTCAAAACCATACAGGGGGAGGAAATCCACAAAACATCCTGCGTCAACATCTGATAACCAGCATTTCCTTCATAAACTTTCCCACATTATAGTGGGGGGTGGGGGGTGGTACAATCACACGCACATTAGATTTCATATTGCATCCTCTGGTACAGTGACTTCTCAGAATCACACCTCAGTTTACTGTTATTTTCTGAATAAAGTGATCTAGACTGTTTAATATAAATACATGCATAATATAATAAAAAAGTATATATATATATATATATATATATATATATATATATATATATATATATATATATATATTACAGTGCCTATAGGAAGTATTCACCCCCCTTGGACGTTTTCACAGTTTGTTGTGTTACAATCTCATTGTTGCCCATTCTTCTTGGCAAAATTGTTCAAGCTCTGTTGGATGGGGATTGTTGGTGGACAGCAATTTTCAATTCTTACCACAGACTCTCAATCAGATTCAAGTCCAAGCTTTGACTGGGCCACTCTAGGACATTCACTTTCTTGTTTTTAAGCCACTCCAGCGTCGCTTTGGCTGTGTGCTTGGGGTCATTGTCCTGCTGAAAGGTGAATCTCCGTCCCAGTCTTAGGTCTTTTTCAGACTGAAGCAGGTTTTCCTCAAGTATTTGCCTGTATTTAGCTCCATTAATTTTGCCCTCTATCTTGACAAGCTTCCCAGTCCCTGCTGATGAAAAGCATCCCCATAGCATGATGCTGCCACCACCATGCTTTACAGTAGGGATGGTGTTACCTGGGTGATGTGCTGTGTTGGGTTTGTGCCAGACATAACGCTTTGCATTTAGGCCAAATAGTTCAATTTTTGTTTCATCGGCCACAGAATCTTTTGCCACATCTTTTCAGAGTCTCCCACATGCCTTTTGCAAATTCCAAGTAGGATTTTACATGGGCTTTTTTCAGAAATGACTTCCTTCTTGCCACTCTTCCATACAGGCCAGATTTGTGGAGTAGCTCAGCTATTGTTGACACATGGACAGTTTCTCCCATCTCAGCCATGGAACGCTGGAGCTCTTTCAGAGTTGTTATTGGCCTCTTGGTGGCTTCTCAGACCAATGCCCTTCTTACCCGGCTGCTCAGTTTGGGAGGACGGCCTGCTCTAAGCAGATTCTGGGTGGTGCCGTATACCTTCCACTTCTTAATGATCATCTTGACTGTGCTCCAAGGGATATTCAATGCCTTTGAAATCTTTTTCTACCTCTCCCCTGATCTGTGCCTTTCCACAACTTTATCCCTGAGTTATTTCGAAAGCTCCTTGGTCTTCATTGCAGTATCTTTGCTTTGAATGCACTACCCAACTGTGGGACCTTACAGAGACAGGTGTATTTAATCTGAAATCATGTGACCAACTTACACTGCACACAGATGGACTCCATTTAACTTATTGTGTGGATTCTGAAGGCAACTGGTTGCACCTGAGCTTATTTAGGAGTGTCACAGCAAAGGGGGTGAACACTTATCTAATAACGTGAAAGTGTGGAGTAGGTTGTGAAAATCAAAAGGAAAAATCCAATTTAAATGCATCAAGATTTCAGGTTGTAACACAACAAACTGTGAAAATGTCCAAGGGGGGTGAAAACTTCCTATAGGCAAGTTGATTTGAACCCACTCAAGGTTAGGGTCCAGTAAGTACACTGGTGTCAAAGCTTCAGCCTGTATATGATGTTAAAGATAGATAGATAGATAGATAGATAGATAGATAGATAGATAGATAGATAGATAGATAGATAGATAGATAGAAACAAATAGCAATCATGTGTGTAAACTATGAGCTGTGTGGGTTGGGAGAAATAGTTGCAGAAGTATTTAACCTTGTGGAAGCTGCTGCCTTTTGTTTATGTCTGCAACTCATTTCTGTAGTTGCTTCTTTTTGTAAAACAAAGATCTTTAAAGTGAACCTGCAAACACACAGTGTTGTAATACAATACTGCTTTGGAATCAAATGTCAGAATGCCTTCTGGTCCCACATCATAACACTGAACAAGATGGCCTTCACTTTACATTCAGTTACTTTGTATTTCATAAGGGCAGGTCATAAAACAATGTAAGCAATGTCAAGTGACCTTCAGAGTGACTCTCCATCAAGTCAGTCTACACCTCCTTGTTCAGTAACACAAACAGTTTCATCTACAGTAAGCTAGATTTTAGCATTGTGTTGCTGTATTGTCCAGCAGTAATCACTGATTCAGCAATAAGTGTAACATACAATGTGTATATATATATGTGTGTGTGTGTGTGTGTGTGTGTGTGTGTGTGTGTATATATATATGTGTGTGTGTGTGTGTATATATATATATATATATATGTGTGTGTGTGTGTGTGTGTGTGTGTGTGTGTGTGTGTGTGTGTGTGTGTATATATATATATATATGTGTGTGTGTGTATATATATATATATATATATATATATATATATATATATATGTGTGTGTATATATATATATATATATATATATATATATATATATATATATATATATATATGTGTGTGTGTGTGTGTGTGTATATATATATATATATATATATATATATATATATATATATATATATATATATATATAATATATATATCTATATACCAATCTACTACAGGCTGCTGTGGTTAGATAGGTAAGGTAAGAGAGCTAAGAGTAGTAATGTATTTGCAGATTGTACCAGTTAACACATGCTTCTGGATCAAATGATATGATGATATGGTACTAATGTTTCACAGAGTGTTTTGTGGGGGTGGAATATCAGCTGAATACACTTTATATATCAAAAAACATGAAATTCATTTAAGAGTGAAAAAACAGCAAACGGCATGAGCCTGGATTGTAAAAATCCACTTTACCAGAAAGATTATAAAGAAAACCTGGAAGAGAAAAGGTAATCATTAAGTGTAGACTCATCAAACAGTAATTATGAGTGGATTAGCGAGAGAAAGGGAAAAAAGAAAAGGCGGTTTGTAAAATGAAGCGCAGAAAATGGTCGCATTGATCTGGGTTCGCTTTGATGATGAAAGACGTTTGTACCGAGCCAACACAGACTAGCATGAAACAAAAGACGCCGTTCAACAAGGCATGAAGCAGAGCTTAATATGTCAGGTAGACCATCACACATATGAATGGAGACGAGTTACCTTATTAACACGAGAGCACACACACACACACACACACACACACACACACACACACACACACACACACACACACACACACACACACACACAGACAGACAGACAGACACACACACAGACACAGACACAGACACAGACACAGACACAGACACACA
This sequence comes from Polyodon spathula, assembly GCF_017654505.1. Taxonomy (NCBI): domain Eukaryota; kingdom Metazoa; phylum Chordata; class Actinopteri; order Acipenseriformes; family Polyodontidae; genus Polyodon; species Polyodon spathula. The sequence continues at coordinate 46,003,381 of NC_054543.1, forward strand.
CACACACACACACACACACACACACACACACACACACACACACACACACACACACACACACACACACACACACACATTCGCGGCCAAAGAAAATATATCTCCATAGCCGCGATACGCAGTCGGTATCTCCAGGGGAACAAGCGTCGGCAGAAGGAGGCGGACACAGTACACGGACGAACGACCTTGGCCCTATAGCGCGAAGATATATGCGGTCCAATGGTTAAAGAAACGGGGTTGTAACCAGGAGGTCCCCGGTTCAAACAGGCGTGGCGTCCGGTTGCTATACGCTGAGCGAGATTGCAAACACTGGAGTCTCAATAAGGTAAAACAAAAACATGCAGTTTTCTATTATCTGTAATTATATTGCAGATGTAAGCTGTTTAAGAACAGGAGCGCTAGAAAGCGTTTCACCTTGGAGTTAAACCCCATTTTCAGGTGCGGAGTTTATAGCAGAAACTTTTATTTGTAAAGTAAAACTTTATTTAGACATGCTTGTCAATTCTGATGTTCCTTTTTGATTATTTTATTTGTTGTGTAGTCGCATTGTAGATCAAATCAAATACATATGATATTTTATGATATATCGACGATATATCGACGTTTACTGCTAGCGAGGGGGTTAAATAGAACTTTGAATTAGAACGCCGATGGATACGTGCAGAACATTGGAAAACCCGTGTAATACAATCGAATCAGATACACTGTAACCATGGGCATTGTGGGCAGCACAGAATTAATGAATCGCGAGAGAATGAGTGCTGACTGTTTTACATTGTGAAAATAAAATAATTGTTTTCCTGGCTTTACAAGTGTACTCAACATTGTGTCTGATGTGACCAAGTGGTCTGTGTCCATATGTAAAAATAATAGATTGTACTGGAAAAACATCTGACAAAAAAACAGAAAAAAAACACTGTGACGATCTGGAAAGCCCAGACAAGGAAAAAACAAATTCCTCCAGATATTTTCCAAGTCTGTTTGTAGTTTGGGCTTGTTTTCTTTGTAAGTGCAGTGCAGTGTTTTTATACCATTCTAATGAATGCCATATTCTTACATACTTCAATGTGAAGTGAACTATGATCCAAATGCAGCTGCCGAAGTAAGATTCCTCCAGAATATTACATGTCTAAAATCTATTTTGTGTATACATTTAATGGCTGAACTACAAAGATCAATTGATTTATATCAGAGTATACAGAGTATACATAGAGTTCTCCCATGACAGACCACTGAGAGCTAATGTCTTCTCATTAGCACAGCCAGTCATTGTAAAAGTGTTATTGTTGTTTTTACTTGTATAACATTGACCTTGGAAATAATTACCCATAGTCTAAACATAATAACACTTAATTAGTTGTAGGATTTATGAAATGGCTAAATTAGCACTACACTAACCCAGTACTGTAGTTTGTCAAGGAGACTGTCTGGTGGCCAAATATTATAGCCTTGGGGTCTTCCTGTAAAAGTATCTGGACATCTATTCGTTATCCTGGTAAAACAAACTTTAAGTAAATGAACCCAGAATATAGTGGAGCATAGAATAGCACATATTGTCTATTTTTGTTTGTGTTTTGTTTAGGATCCCCAATTTTGAGTTATGCAGACTATCTTTGCAAGTTAATGCTGGCATTGCAGAAGAAGAAACCACACCTGATAACAGCACTGAAACCATGTCACACAGGTAATAGCATTATTACCAATGTCTGGTTTCCTTATTTAGGTAATGGAAAAGCAGTCAGAAGAAAAAAATAACCTTCTGTAGACTGTTGAGATTAGGGACACTATTCAGATCAAAGAGAAACGGTCTGTAGCCTAAGGCAATAGTAAGGTATCTTGGTATTTTTAATCATCAAGCAGAGGGCAATGAGATTCTAGGACAGCAATCTTAATACTGATCAGAATTGCAAGTGTTACTTGTTGGTTTGTGGAAAAGAAAACCTCTGAGGATTATTAAAGAGTTATCTAGTGAAAGAGAAAAAAACAGATACATCAAAGTAAAGATATTTCAAAAAGTAAAGCTATTTTTGACTAAATGCATATTCAAGATTTTCAAAATAAAGTATACGTGGATTTCACAATGTTCAGTTTTTTTCTTAGTTAGGTTATGATGTGTTAAATTACATTTACACTCAAATATTTTCCAGATTTACTCAAGAAGACTGAATGTATGTCTGACCCTTGACACAGCAGGCACCTGTTAAAGCCTATAGCCTTCTATCCCAGTTGCACAGAAGGCTATCCACTGCACTGTGATAATACACTCTCTGTGTAAAGCAAACAGCTGCATTTACATGAGGGAGAGCGAGCCCTGGGAAAACAGTAGTCTATTTTGCTTAGGCTGAAATGCTTCTCTTTTTTAAATTGCTTTTTGTTAGCTCTCCTGGAGAGGGAGAGGGTATGTATACTCCTTTAACTGGGTTTAAACAGAGCCCTGTGAGGGATCAAGTACTCGTTGCATAGTGGAGTGGTTTCTGTAGCAACAACTAAGCAAAGTATACCAAGGCTGAGTCACTACCACGACCGCCATGCAAACACTGAACAGCAACACATTGCAGGCTGTTTGAACCCAGTGATCACCGGGGAGAAAAACAAACAGGGCTTTCTGTGTTGAGTTCTCTGAGTTCCACTACTACAATGATATCCTGCAGGACCTCAAAGTGACCCCAATGAGTGTGCCCACTGAACTAACTTTAAAGAAACAGTGCTCTGCTTTGAGGCAAATTTTCTGAAAAGACCCAAGCAAGGACCCTACACCTCAGCTTTAATTACCAAGTTGTTTTTACAGTTCTATTTTGTTCCTTTCATAAAATCTGCTTTTGCATTTACTTCAAAATTGGACCCTTGATGTCTTCAATTCACGTTTTTGTACCTCTCCTCCTTTATATTTGTATTCCTATTATTAATATAAATTGAAAACAGTTTAAATCTTTGAGCTCATTACCAGAACTGCAGATGGGACTTCTGTTCATTACCTAGCATTCTCCTGCCACTACAGCATCTGTAATGATCAGTGACCTCTGCTCACTGGAGCCCCAGGCATCACCTTCAAGTCTTATAATAATCACAGACATCCTGTTAATTCCTTTTCTCCCTGTGCTGTGTCTATATCCCAGGAGGACGTAGAGATCCCAATTCCCAGGTATTTTGTGAGCTAGAAGATCCGGGTGGTGAAGGACAGGGAGAGGGTTCTTGCCCAGATCCTGGCCCAAGCAGGACCACAGAAGCTGGAGACGGTCAGTGCTGCTCCTCTACACCCCTGCCAAGGAATGTTGCCCTTATAAAGTAAAACCAAGTGTAATCTAGCATAGTGAATATATTGTAAAGCATAGGTAAACATTGCAAAGCCCAGAGAAATGTAGTAAAGCATAACCCTTGTTTTGTGTTGAAGATCCTTGTTTTTTATATTTAATGTGTGATATGCTGAATCAACATTACAGTTCAATTACAGTCCACCCCCACTGGCTTAGGGAGAAATCTAGGGCTAGTTCACCTCGATATGCTTCAGCGACAAGGTTTCCAGGAGTAGACTATACAGGCTGGGCCTCGCCTTCAGGGTTCAGAAGCTCAGAGGCCTTGTGTGAAGTGATTACCTTGTCAGTGGGAACAGAGGTCGTCTGTTGACCTTCCATTCCCTGGGTTATAGCGTTTAGGTGAAATTAAAATAGGGGTTTTTTAATTGTGAAGGCGCTCTCTAACATGTTTTTTAAAGTTGGTTAGTATCTCTGCTGGGTTTCTCTGTTTGACGCTGACGACTTGTTCCTTCAGAAGGTGAATGTGAAGCTGTTGTCCCTGGATGAAGCGGTGCGACTCATCCAGATTTCGAAGCGGGCTTGGCAGGGCTGCCTCAGAGCCAAGTTCCTGAAGGAGATCCTGCAGGAGGAGGAGAAGGAGCAGCAGGCCAAGATAAGAGGGGTCACCACCCTGGATCCAGACGAGGCAGCCACTCGCATCCAGAAGGTAATAAATACGAAGGAACACTGTGGGCTGGTGGTAACAGCCAAAGAATCAGCTCTTAACTCAACCACAGCTCTAGCTGAAAACGTGATTGGAAGATACTTACTAGTGCTGCACAAACCAATTATTTGATTGTTTGGATCGAGCTCTCCATGTGAGGGTCATTGGTGTTGATTTGGCTAATTTATTAATCCATGTAAAAAAGTAAAAAAAAAAAAAAAAAAAACAAAAAAAAAAACAGCTGTTTGGATTTGTGTGGACTGCTGTTCTCCACAGTCTAAGAATCTTGTTTTCAGCTCTTAAACAGTTGCAGATTTCAAGTTAGCTGTAACATTTTTATAAGTAACTTGAACTGTAACTGTTTAAGAACTGAAAACAATTAAAAATGTCTAATTAAGCAAAACATCATCTCAATTAATGGTATAGTTAAGTAATTGAGAGCTCAGTTGGAATGAAACCAGAAGACACAGGGGTCAGGGTTTGAGAGCCCCTGAGCTAGAACCTACATGTTCTGAGATGTGATTAGCTTGTATGAATATTCAGCCCCTATCACAATGAGATTTATTCAGGATACCTTCATTCCATGCAATCCACGGAATAGGCAGGACCTCAGTTTAGAGCCTTAAATTAAGGTCTTCATCAATAGCAATAGGCCTCTACTGAATTATCAAGATACTCCAGTACTGTCTAGGCCAAACTAACCATTCTTACTTCTAACTACTTGCAAAGGCCAACATTTTTGGTGATCTGTGTTTTGAGATAGACCCATCACCACAAAAATATTGGTCTTGCCATTAGTCTGCTATCAGTGATTTGTCAGTGTAATAATCCTACCATTTTCACGGAATTACTTTTGTATACAAGCGTTTGGTAAACACACTATTGATTTTATAGTCTCTTTTTTTGTTTGCTGATCACGTATGGAGAGGCGACAGCCAGAGGAAGAAGACTAAGAAAGAGCATCTGGAGGAGATGATATTCCTAGGGATGGTGAGTTTGAGATTTTAAAAAAAATTATAAGGTAGCCCTTACAAAAAACGAAATCATGCAGACAAGCATGTCATAGTACACTGATGACGGCACTAGCCAAAAAAATTGTCTACTTTTAAGTTTTACCTGATGTTTTTATTAAATATTTTTGTATTATTATTTAGAGCTTAATTTCCATTATGTGTTCCAGAAAGACAAGTCCTTTCCAGCCTTCGAAGATTTGATTTTTGTCAATAATACATCCTTGTTATCTATTCATAGAGGAGACAGACTGTATGTTGTGTTTGCTGTAATGATATGAAATAGACCTTGGAACAATAAAAAAAGATATAATTTGGCACACCACCTCTTCTTCATGCAATAAAATCATAAATACAAGTTACAGTGAAAGAGACACTACACGTACACAGAACAGCTGTAACCATGTGGGGAATGATTTGACAATCATTGCTCTACAAGGATAGTATCCCTTCCCTGTCTGTGCGGTTTTCAGGGTTGTGTATACCAATTATAATTATAAACAGTTCATTATAACTGTTTCCTGGTGACTTTAGGTGTTAGTGTTCCTTGTAATTAATGACTAATAAACAAAATGGCCATTTATAGTGCTTGAGTGAAGAATTTCCATTTTTGGTTAATTATACTTATTACTCATGTATCAGCATCTTGGCAAAATACGTCATAAATGTAGAGCGATTGTAGACAATTGTTTTCTTCTGCGTGAAGCAAAGAGATACACTGGTATGCTGCAACAATACCACTATTTAAAAATCTTTACATTCTTGAAAGAGAATGAAAATAGTATTTGAATTGCATTGGCATAAAAAGATCAGGTTTATAATTCAGAAAGCCGTAAATAGTACCTTTTTCTCCCTCTTCACTCTCTTGGTCTTATTCACTCCATTTTACAGATATTGCAGTACAGTGAAAACAAGAACTAAATTATATTGAATAGGGCCTTTTAATAACATAATAGCAATTAGTACAATGTTACAATAAGAATAAAATGATTAGAGGTGAGCATGACATATATCTGAACTTATTTGTAGAATACTAGTAGAGTAATGAAATAACCTGCCAGGCGGTACAGTCTGGTTATAGTTGATAGGAGAACTAGAGATGTGATCCAAGCAGTGGTATTTTGTAAAACTGGTACACAAACACTGCAGCTTTTAAAGCAAGCCTGAACATTCAGCCTGAATGCACAAGCGCTTAGCCTTGGAACCCTGTTTCTGAGTTGCCAGGGCAACTGAAGTGTAAAGTTCTGAAAAAGACCACATGCCTTCACGTTTAATAGAGAGGGGACTCGGCACCAGATAAACATTTACTTCCAGAGATAAACGAAATGTGGACATTGTTTATTCTTTAATTATCAAAATATTTATAAAAGAATCTCCATGGAGTGCTTAGGGATGTCTTGTTGGCAGGTGCTGTAATAGTGGCAAAACAGTTAAAAAGAAAACCAAAGACAAATTGCACTATTCTGTGAAATTGAGTGGAAGGTTTTTCTTAATAGCTGGGTAATCCAGATGCCAGAAATATAATTGACAGTATAACACAGTTTAACTTTATAAAAAGAAAAACAACAACAACTATGGAGCATACTCCATATTGCAATCAAGCATCCCATTCTAAAAGCAAATATGCCTTATTGGGCAGAATTTGATCATTGAGGTTGCTAGTGCAAAGGACTTCAGGGTAGTTGGGTAGTTTATTTGCATTCAGCAAGTTTTCCAAGGACAAAAGAAGACATATTTGTCACCTTGAATTTTCTGAGTAGATAACCATTTTGATTTATATATGCCAGTTTGTTTTTTTTGTTAGTTTTTTTTGTTTTTTATCAGATTTGAATGTAATTCAGGTCTTATTATATCTTTATTTTATAATTTTTTAATAATCAATGGAAACCCCTGTCAGCTGTCCAAGTTTCCTGTGTTTTCCAGCTGCCCGCTCTGCAGCAGCAGCAGAGGAGCACAGCCTGGCTCCACGCCCAGCAGGTTGAGAGCACTCGACACGTGGTGCAGGAGGAGTATGAGGTGGAGTTCAGGTGTGCCCTGGTCAGCATCAAAGAGACGACCCACAGCCTGGAGGGGCCCAACATCAAGGAGAGCCTGCAGGAGCAGATCCGCCAGTGGTTCATCGAGTGCCAGTAAGTCTGGGTTATGGGTCGATTGTATTGATTTTTTTTTTTTTATTACAATCCAAGAATGTTACTGCCGCAGTAAGTTGGCCCATTGGTCTGCCCCGGATACAGAAAATTCTACTGAGTTCTGAACAATAAGAATAATATGTTGGTTTAGATAATTCTGCTGTTTCATATCCATACTAAGTTTATTATACCTTTTAGAATTTAAGAAAACTTCAGTAATATTTTGAAATAAAAAGCTTAGCCATATGTATACAAAGCACTTCAAACACTGGAAGGGTGTAATTTAGTCTTATAATTATAGTCCAAATTGTTACTGTTGGTGACAACCAATATACTTACACCCTGCTGCATGGAAATGAGCTCTGAATCTGTGCCTGGAAATCTGTGCTCTGGAGACAAGGCCTGGAAAGAATGGCCTAGATTGCAATCTGCCTGTAAGACAAAGCAGAGGAAAGCATTGGCATGGAAACGGGCTGGTAGGAATTACTTATCAACACCTTCCTGGCTGCACCATGTATTTGTTGCCACTATGTGCTATTGGTGGCTAAATGGATAGAGAACGAGCACCGGTCATGGCAGTTTGGTGTTGCTGGAGTGACGACGTCAGGGGTTCAGCTAAGGCACAGGTAAGGCTGGCCGTCTCCCATTCATTTCCTCCAGAGGCTTACTCAGTAAACTTATGAACCTACTGACGATAGCACAGTAGCAGGCTTGATGGATTTGAGGTCAGGTTGGTGAGAGTCTCTCAATTCACATATTTCCCAGGGCTGGTGACAGACAGGGAATTTGAGTCCGGAATGTTGAAATTGTGAGGCTTGCCTGGTCCAAAGCAGCTTCTGTGTTGCTCTCCCTTGGGAGATATTCGTTATTTGGCAGCCTCCTGCCTGCCAGGTTAGATTTTCTTATTGTTACCTGGCGGAACTGTGAACTGGCAAAACATAACAGGCCTGCTTTTTATTATAAATGATATGGATTTAAAGCTAAGAGGAGAAAGTCAAATAATGAGTGAAATACAGCAATTGCTTAAATCCTCAGGCATTCTGGGGGGAAAGGTCAGACTTTCCTGACCCCTCCCTGACAAGTGGAATTTATATACAGAACTAGTGGATACCTTGTAACCTTCATAATACAGGTATATTAATGATGTTGCAGCACCACTGCCCCCACGTTTTTGTTACATTATTTCATACATGTCTTACAATAGAATAATATGATCAGAAACTGTGTTGCAGCATCTTGATTCACTGAGCGGTGTCCAACGTTCTATTAGCTTTATAATTTGTGTGAATGTGCAGAGTTCCTTTCTAAGAATGACAGAATTGTGTACCAAGTGCATATAGTAAAAATCAGTAAATGGTAAGTGCAATCTAACAGCATGTAGTTAATGATATATATATATAGAGAGAGAGAGAGAGATATATATATATATATATATATATATATATATATATATATATATATATATATATATATATATATATATATATATATAAATGGGGTGCACCGAGGTAGCCTGTCAGCATGGCACCGATATAAAGAAAAAAACACAATCGGTTAGCGGCAGTTTTTGTTATTTTAGCCAATAACGTACACAGATATTCATGCTTGAATTTCTCCCAGCACAGAAATGTAATTTTGGTCAGGCACGCTTGCTAATGACGCAAGAACATGAGACAGTCATTTGCCTTGCAGTGCTGTGTAACGTGCAATCAATCTGCAGTAAATATGTCTCAAAAATACGGAAGCGTCCTAGTGCCAATTAAAAAAATATATAAGATATAAAGTCAATCACTCAATCGGTCAATCAATCTTTATTTTATGTAGCGCCTTTCATAGTGGACCACCATCAGAAATCACTTTACAAGATGCAGTAACAACAAGAAAATCCATAATACTTTAAATACAGAGAAATGCATAATACATGATATACAGAAAAAAAAATCCGCCCAGAAAACGGTGCATCCCTAATATGGGGTTTATATATTTTAAACGATTATTATTTTACCCTTAAATCTGAACTCTGTACAAGGCTTTTAAAGATAAATTACATTTTAATTTCAGAAATCAGAATCAATCACTGCATATTGAAGTACCAATAATGAAACGATAATACTAAACAAATATCATTATAGAGAATCCTGAAGGGAGGAGCATTTGAGACTGTGTCCCGTTCAAAGGGACGAGGCGAGTTTGTCCATGCAAATGTGGGTCTAACAAACAGGTGGAGTCTTGAGAGGCCAGCCAGTTTTACCAAGCAATTCCAAATAACCAATGGATCTCCAGAGCAGGAAATTGGTATATTACTATCTTTATTATAAAGCTTCAACCAGCAAGTTTCTAGACTACCCTGATGAAGAGGATGGGGGATCTGCTGTCATATTTTCTGAGAAGATACCTGAGCAGGTAACTATATTATTATTTTAACAGATTTCAAAGCTATAAATACTTCCAGTAACAGAGACTCCATTTGCACAAGTAAGGCTAACCTGCATGCCAATTGTACCAGGATGTGGAAAGTAACTAATGCTGTCATTTTAATGGTTATTAATATAAAAAGGTAATACAATCGAATGAAGTATTGAATAGTTTTTGTTTTGGTCTTTTAATCTTTTTGGCCACAGCTGTACTACTCATTGCTCCTGGTTAGTAAGTGTGAGGGGGGGAATACAGTGGGAGGGCTGGAGAGAACAATAAACCCCCGGAAAACGGCTTTCGGCCTGCAGCTGCTGTCTGGAAGTGTCCGTTGGGAATTCAGGGTTATTTCTTAAAAGAATGAAGAGGTTGTTTAAGGTAACCCTTCAACGCAGTATAATAACTAAAGCCATTTCCCAGAATGTGCATTCTTGTTAAAAGAGCCTGGCTTTTACATATGTGTTGAAGTGAGTGTGGACACAGTATTGCTCTACAGGGCATCTGCAGTTCTGACAAGATCAGTCAGTGCTGCAAGTGTAAGAGAAAAGTTGAGTCTCCGTGTGTAGTATATAAGACAAAGAGCAGCTATTCTGGTAGGTGCCCAAACAGGTCAGAGCACGTGTTTCCCAGACTGCAGCTGCAACCTGGAAATGGAGGACCACTGTGTCAGGTATCTTTAAGGAATAACATTACTACTGGTCCGTCTAATATTCTCAACAGAAGAATGGAACAAATCCGCCTGACACGGGGTGTTTTCATTGTGAGCCACTAACACCTCTTCATGCACAGCTTCATCAGAGGTACTGAACTTGAAGTCTTCCATCCAAGCACTGGCAATGCCCGACCCTAGGTCTGGCTGCAGCACGTTGCCAGAGTAAACATGCAGGTTATTTTGTTTGGTTTCTGTAATGTTTTGGTTTTATCTTTCAGGTAGTGGCAGAGCTGGCAGCCAAAGAGGAGGAGGAGGAGGAGGAGAAGAAGAAAAGCAAAGGGAAGAAGGACAAGAAGTCTGGAAAGAAAGAGAAAAAGAAAGACAAGAAGGGCAAAGGGAAAGGGAAAAAGGGCAAAGGTGACAAGGAGGTATGCTGCTCTACATTCTCTCCAGTGACTGATATCACATTTAGAGTTCTTTTTGTTTTATTTCATAGCTACTGTAGGAAAGCCCTTCGAGACCTGTTATAGCAAGTAGGCTTCCAACACAGCAACATTCATTCCAGTTTCAATGGCTTTGTGCAAGACACTTTTTTCCATTGCATTTCTCATCATGCTTAGTTTTAATCAACTGAATTGGGATGTATTATGACAAAAAAATGCCTCTGTTATGTCTTCTTTACTAAGAAAAGCCACTATCTTTTATATTGCCATGATGCAGGTTTGTACTGTATTGTGTGTCTTGTGAGCCAGGCTTTGGAAGAAGGTGGGGGGGGCCCTTTATAAAAACAGTTATTTTTATGAATGGCCCAGTCCTCATTTCCTGCCAAAGCTGTGTACTGTTTACTCTTTCGATGACTCTGAATATGATTTAGTTCTGGATAAATTCAGGACAGAACAGAAAGACCTTAACATCTTACCCAACACAGCCTCCTCCAGCAATATATACATTGGGACCAAACAGTGTTCTCACAACTCATCATTTCTAACATAAACTGCATCTGTGTGGGTCTGGGCTTCAACCACACAGACTTTTCATTCTACAGCTGTGTGAATTCAGCATTTTTGTTCATTTGTTGACAACATGTAGACATTTACTGTACCTATTAACGTGATTACAACAATCAACTCAAAATTGTGAGGTGGCTCCATTCAACCACGCAACCCTTCTTTCAGTTAATAACAGCCAGGTGCCATTTGCTTTGGAAGCTTTTGTTAACTCAGCTTGAAAAAGACTCACACAGGACTTCTCCAAGGAGGCACAAAAACACACACTCCATTAAAACACTGTCACTGTTACTGTAAGTTGGTTTTGATCACTCACGTTCTCCTTAATGGTATAAATTACTTAAGTGTAGTAACATTCTATGGGACCCAATTGGGCATAAAAGAATGGAACCATTATTCCTATTAACCCTGGTCCTGGGTAGCTAATCGCTTCCTTTTTAATAAATTGAGTTACAGGAGACTTGCTGCCAGTGGCCCTGTACTTCCTTGTAGCGTTTCCTCAACCTAATTTGTACATTTTTCTCATTCATCAGTTCTCCTTGTCATATGTTTTTAGTTTTTTTTCTTACTAAAAGTTTGGAACCATTTTCATTCAGTATGGGGAGCAGAAACAGTTTCCATTATACACCACCCACTAGACCCCCACAACTCCCACAGAAGAAAGAAAATGGTTTGCATTATGCTAACAGAACCACATTTTACTTTATCTTCATAATTCAATCTACTCTATTAAAAGAAAAATTTAATAATAATTTAAACAGACAAGACCTAAAGGGAGGCCTCTATATAGCGTTGCATTACTGACATTATTGGAAAATAGAACATAATAATATGAAAGCCAGATAAATTCTCCTTAAATTGCCAATTTAAAATCTCACTTCATATCATTCTCCTCAGGCCAGCCTGCTTCTGTCTGCACCTACTGTATATGGCAGGTGTGGGAATGTGGTCTATCTATGCTGCTAAATATGTTTACAGAGTTTACGGTAAGCTCAGCCTTGGGAAACAAAAAACATGAAGGAACATGGGAGGCTAATTTTAAAGTGGGGAACACACAGGATTGCAGATGCATGGATTTACTGGAAGAGGGACCAGTGGCACATCCTCTGTAAGTGAATTACCTACGCAGCTCGGATCATCGTTGGAAAACCCCTTCTGCCTTCATCGTCATTAGTTTCCTCCTAGGAAATCAAAATAACAGTGTTTCATAAAGGATGCCTGTGATGAAGATGTGTTGTGAAACTGGTGTGATGTGTCAGGATGGAGCAGTGAATCAGGATAGGGTCAGGCTGTTTTCTTCTTGTAGGTTTAAATTTTGGTGAAATCATTTTTCCAGAATTTTGTTCGTAAAATTTAACAGCCATGGAAAATGGAGGTGTCTTCATTTTGGGAGGGATAATCACAACCGCAGTCAGGTGTAACACCTTTGAGCAGTAAAATAATTTTCCTTGAGTGGGAACAGTATTAGAAATCAAGAGTGTTGCACGGTAGCCATTGTGATTTAATGATCAGACTAGTAATACTTTTGAGACTGAGGGTGTTTTGTGCGTGCGTGCGTGAGTGCGTGTGCGTGTGTTACTATCAATGTGCAGGCACAATTTGAGAAAATGCCTCCACAAAAACAGCAACTACTGAAAAAATGACATTGTACGGACGTCCCCACTTTGGAAAACACGTTTTTAAGAACTAAATATGCCTTGCAATAAAAAAAGAAGTGCCAAAATATTTAGTTTTTTGTCGATTTTCACCCTGTGTGGAGTTTTGTCTGACTGGAGTTAGAAATAGTAAATAAAAATATAGTGAGAGTCAATGAGAAGTCCCCAAAAATATAGGAATGCAAACCTCCGTGTGTGTGTGTGTGTGTGTGTGTGTGTGTGTGTGGATATTCTGCCCCATACCTGCCCTACTGAATGGGTTTAGCCAATCAGATTAGCCATTATCCATTTACTAACAGGTTTTACCAATACACAGCACTGACAAAACTTCACCAATTAATGGTTACATATTGGGATAAGATTTAGAGTGTGTTCTTCAATCTGAAATTTGAGTTTGAATTATAGTGTTTTGTAACACTTACCTAACAACAACTGAGTGTGTCCAGTAAATGGTTAAAAAGCCTCTATTGTTGCGTATTTCCTCAAATAAAGCCTTTAGATTAGACTGCGAGGAAAGAGTAGCAATAAACTGGTGTCTTATCTTTTATAGCTGTTTTACTACTGGAAAAACAGATCTTTAAAAAAGAATAAAGATACCTTGTCAGCTAAGAGAAATTCAAGGGAGAAGGGAAATTCAAACAATCTGGTACACTGGAACTTATGTTGACATTTATATATTTCACTGCCGCCTTCAGGGCAGAATATAATTGTTTCCTGAATGATGCCAGTATTACTTTATAATATGTGTTTCATCTGTTCTTTTTGGTAGAGAAAAGTGGAATGGCTTTAAAAATGGCTCTGAATTAATGGCTTTAACCTATTTTTTAATAGCAAATGCCAACTGATATGCATCATTTGTAATATCTACAGCTTGTGTAATCTGTCTACTGAAAGATAAATAAAAACAAATTGCTTAAATAAAACCTTAACTTCCCATGTATATGGAAAATCAGCATTTAGCAAAGCAAGCAAAAAAAAAAACAATAGACAAATAAGTAAAGAAAAATGTAAATAAACAGTAATTCAGGCTTGTTGCTACTCATCATTAATGTCTGGATTTATTGCTGCATTTCTGACACCTCAAACAGAATCTGCTATAATACACAAGGTTCAATTCTCTCTTTGCTGGAGATTCTGCCACTGTCAACTTTGATAAAAGCATTGCCGTTCAATCAGACAGCTGTGTCTGAAACAGCACCTCTAAAGAGTTAAATGTCTGAATGAATATGCCTCGAACTTTGTCTTGCAGGAGGAAGAGCAAGGATGGAAAATGGCCCCCAGCAACTTCCTCCCTACAGTGGTAGAATGAAGCAAGTCATCCAAAGGTCAGCATTAAAAGACAAGTCAATAGACAACGGAGTTCATTATTTACAGCAGCACATGTTTCTGGAGCAACCTCCATATGTGTGCTAATTCATACACCTAAGAGGTGACAGGGAGTGAGAGAGCCAAAGAGTTAAACATTATTTAGGCCAGAATAAATAAGCAGGGAATGGAACCTGCACCTGCTCATGTGATTTATGATGCTCACAGCCTAGGCTCTCCTCTGGGGTGTGCAGGGTCAGGCTTCATAGAAATGATTAAGGACCTGCAAGTTTCTGACCCGAGGTGGCGGGACTCGCCTGTTTATTAATGTTTGTTAATGTTTCCATGAAATGGGATGACGGTAATTTAGTTGAATTTCTTATGTGTGTGTGATTGCCTGAAAAAACAAACCAAAATGCTTTAACAGATTTTTTCTTCTTCAAAGGATTTTTTCCCTGTTATCTTTGGTAATTTTTTTTTTTTTTTGTATTTACTTTGGCCCTTTTTCACAAACATCCCTGCTGAGGCTATATCACAGCACTTTAAGTGCAGTAAAGAAACCAGGACCAGAGCACACAGTTGGAAATTAAGTGAAGACAGACATAGGACAGAGGGACTGTGGTGTGGGTATTGAATGGGCTACCTAATCATGTTTCTGAGATCAATCAGCTACTAAGAACTGGATGAGCTTAGATGGGCCGAATGGTCTCTCTTTATGTTCTTCTGTTCTTATTGGATCACCATAAATTTCCCTCGAGCCTCCTCAAACACAATAACGTGTGCTACTTGGTTCCACTTTTAGTTTTGTTCCGTGTGTAAGAATCCTGCATTGTTCTTCTGTAGCAGTGGGGAAGCAATTGATTGGTGCACTGTACCTGTGAAGCTTCCTGGCTGATTATAGAGAGATCTAGCCATGTAGATGATCTGAACTTGGTTAAAGTACATGAGGAATAAAAATATCAGAGGAGCTATCTGGCTTAATATCTCAATACACACATTGCAACCACTGGTGGTGAACAGTATTTTACAGGTAAGCAGAAAAGGTAATTGGTCAGTGACGTAGATCAGAGGTTCAGTTCCTGTACCACAAACGCATAGCCATTCTTTTTTGGTTTTCTTTCTATTTATAAACACCAGATCTCTGTCCATAATGTACTTTCACAGAGTGAACTGCACCCACACCCTAAAGGGATTAGGTGGGGTTCATGTGACGGGATCCTGACGCAACACTAAGATTGGGTTGACGCCATTAGCACCGCTAGCTTTGAATCTCGAACCTTAAACTTTTATTTCATGTTTTATTTTTTATTGTATTTGCCAATCCCAAGGACCATCATCAAACGCAGCAGGACCAGCTCCTATTATGCGGGAATAGGAAACACATGCAACTTAGAACCAGCCTTCCTTTCATTGATCCCATGTAAAATAGCCTTCCTCCCAGGATGACAAGTGTGAGAGAAGGCAACAGGGACAATGGGGCTTGCTAATCAGCAACCGCTGTAAACACTAAATAAAGCAGAATCAAAGGGTTTCATGCAGTGAACATCAGAGTTTACTGTAGTCTGTGCCATCTGCAACCCTGCCAGCACACACAGAGGTGTTCTTCCTCTCGGGTCTTGTTTAATTTGATTCATTCAGTCAATATTTTTGCATTCATTCATTCATGGTCAGTCTTCCATCTTATGCATGGGTAGTCAAAGTTGGCCCTTCTAAATTATTTAATTGAACCCTTTAAACATCTATCCAGACTCTGAAGTAGTTAATAATTAAATTTTACCTGTTACATTTGGAAAAAGGAATGGCCATCTAGGATTGTGATTGGCCGCCCTGGTGGATGTTCCGACTCTATTGACGAGAGTCCTGTCACATGACAGGTATCTAGGGACACGACTTTAAAGAGGTTTATAGTGGGAAATCACAACCACCTTTGTTTTGTAACTTAAAAAATAAAAAATCTTCTTGATTCTGTTTGGCTTGGTGGGACTCCTGAAGTGCAAATAGTTTTCCGGTGTCATATCAGCACTAACTGTCTTTGCGCTAAGTAAACCTCTTGCTTTCTTCCAGTTTTCTGGCAGTAGCCTACGCAACAGGAAACTATATTAATTAAGAATCATCTTTCCTGCCATTGACAGTATAAACAGCCTTTTCCCATAAAGAAGGACACAAGTGAAAAAGTAAACCCACTGGAGCAGTAGCTCTCGTATACAAGAAATTGGCTGATGTGTTCACTGAGGAATAAAGCTGCAACAAAAATACTTCGACGGTGACAATCCCCAGTGTTCGCTGCATATTTTAAGAACTTGTCAATTTTACCAGATAAATGGTTTTTCAAGGGTGATCCAACGCAGACCTCCAAGTCCTGCTTTACCACTTGGTTCTGTGGTTCCTCATTGGATGACTTCCCCTTTAAGATGAATTCTTGTTCATGTGAAACTTGTTTAAATTGATGTCAGTTACATTGGGGTTTAGCATCTTTGGGAAGGAAAACACCATATATATATATATATATATATATATATATATATATATATATATATATATATATATATATATATATATATATATATATATATATATATATATATATATATATATATATATATATATATATAGATATATATATATATATATATATATATATATATATATATATATCTATATATATATATATATATAGATTTCCGTTGAATAGTCACTCAAGCAGCCATTGATGGCAACTTAAAAACATGAAGAGCCTTATAGCCAACACACATTTCCAAAGATTTTTCAGTCTTGTGCAATAAAAATGTATACTTTCATATTTCTTGGCAAGTGCAATCGCCCCCCCCCCCCCAAACACTGGCAATTTATAATCCAGCTTCGGGAAAGCCTTCGGGACAAAAGGGTCAGGGTGTATTTACGAGAGGACTTCCTTTTCCTTGTTTTGTGTATAATCACTCACAGTAACCTCGCTGCTCCATCAGCTTGATGAAAGACGTTTACTGTGTGTGTAAAAAAAAAAAAGCAACCCCACCTCCACAGTTTTGTGCCATCTTGATTTATGTTTACTAATAAGGTAGTAGTTACCATTGTACGATGTGGCTTAACATCACCTGATATCCTTCAAAAACCTCTTTGAAGCTGCATTGTACAGTTAATATACACGATCTGACTAGTCTGGTGAGCGCAGGGTTTAATGTTCTCCCTGGACAGTCTTGAAATGGGTATGTTTCACTGCAAGGGGAAATGTGGAGTACACTTTTAAAACAAACCTCCCCGTATCTCCATTTTTTTCCTGAATTATCAAGCTTTGGAAGGTGGCTTTACTAAATAATAATGTATAATTGGCCTTTTACTCAAGAGTTATTTTAAGAATGTTTTTTGTTTGTTTGTTTTGGTTTCTAATTTCTTTAACATCAGTCTAGAACAGTTTCATTTATACTGTGCATAGCTTTATTTAATCTACCAAAACAATATTAAAGAATATATTTTAAAAAGTTAAAACTATGGTCCACTGTTTGATAATGAGGCTCAAAACTCCCATGCTTCTACCATGTTATTTACCTGCTTTAGCATGCTAGCCTAAGCTCTGGTATATTTTGCTATGCTTTTCCCCATGGCATGCTGCAGTAAATTTTTAAGGGAGGTAGTCAGGCTCTATCTGGGGTTTGCACTGGAAAATGAAGCAAAATAACTAACTACCCCCCACCTCATGGTGTGTGGATTTCAGATGTGTGGCAGGGCAGAGATGAGAGACACAACTTTTCCCATCTGGACCTTGCAGGTGGATGAGCTGATGAGACAAGAGCTGAAGAACCTGAAGCAAACTGTGGACAGGGAGAAAGGGAAGAAGAAAAAAGGAAGGAAAGGTGGCAAGAAGGTAAACTTCAAGCATTGTGTAATATGGGTCAGATATGCATGTAAAGTATCTGGTTAATGCAGTACAATGCAGCTACACCATGGCTGCATGGCTAGCCCCCAGTCCTCTAAGGGATTCATGGACTTAGAGAATGAAATACATGTATAAAATTAAAAACCAAATTGCATGCTTGTGTATATATAAATATAATAAAACACTATTGTACTGTGTACTAATATTTTGCACAAACCCTTAAGTACTCTTTGTAAGTGTAGTGCATTTTAAACAAACGTGACATGGCATATTTCAAATGCTAGAAAGAAAAACTTCTTAGACTGAGAGAAGAAATAAAGCCACAAAATAAAAATAAAAAAAAAACAGGAATAACCTCAAAAAGAAAACATTTTTTTAAAAAGCGCATCTATTTGGAAAGGGAACCCTTCTGTGGTTTGCAGTCAGATTAGGGTTGAAAGGCAGAGAGACTGGTTCTGTTTCCAGCCACTCAGAAACTTGAAGCCCTCAATGTCAACTCCATCAACCTCCTTCAGTTTCCTCAGAGACCTCCCTAGCTGGGCATTCAAAACATTTACAGTTAGTACCCGTCTCCTGTGTCAGGGGAACTGGTGAACCAAGAGGTAACTGTGTCTCCAGCTCAATATCAAGATAGGGTTTTGATGGTGCTTCCTAAACGTATGGATGGTTACATTATACACTTCTATAAATAAAAATGCTCCAGTTAAAATGAATGGATTATATGTCTGCAGCAAATATAATCAAAAGGCCATGAAATGCATACAAACTGAATATAAACTGTGTGAGTGGCTGTCACAGAGACGGCCGAAGTGGGCGGCGTCAGAACCAGGAAAGGTAATGCAATACACACAACACAGGACGGATGAAATGAAATGATGAAGACGCCTGTTGGCGCCGGTTTAATACAAAATAAAAGGTTTACACAAACACGAAAAACACAGGACACGGCACTCTACGCCAAAATAAAGACAAACGAAAACAGACTAAACTTAACAAACACGGTGAGCAGATACTTCGTTATTATTATTACTTTACTTATTTCCTCCGTCTCCAATCCCGTTCTCCGCTCACCGAACACCCAACCGCAGTATGTGACAACGTGCATCTATATATACTATTGTGCTGGGATTCAATTACCAATTAATTATTCACTTGAATCCCAGCACGTGAATTAATAAAGTGCAATTCCCCGTGCTCACATATTACTACATTTTACTTGCACGTGAAGTGCTGTGCAATCCTCGTGCCTAAATACACATATACATTTTTAAACACTCGTGTTACACAGACCCGTTTATATCCCGTGTACCAATGTCTATACACCAACATTTAAACACACCACACGCAACACATAACAGATAATATACACAGGGGCGGGCACTTTGTTACATATACCCCCTCCTGTGCAAAGCACACATGGCCTCAATGGCCACCTCCCCCCTTAAAAGCCCAAAAGTCCCGCCCAAAGTCCTTGGCCAGGACCAGAGGCTTCCAGGGGCCCACAGGTCGTAATGCTGTCAGCAGGGTAGCATTCTCCTGCCAGGGTAGTCCTAGCAGCGGAAAGGCTGCTTGGGGTGTGGTCTCCTGACCTTCCCCCTCCTTCGGCGCCGGCAGCTCCCCTTGGTGGGGCTTCAACCACCGTTCTTCCTGCAGGGAAGAAACTGCAGAGGGAGCAGGTCTCCGGACCTCCCCCACGATCTCCGGCGGAGAAACTGCTGCTGGGGTTGGCGGTCTCCAGACCTCCTCCCCCTCCTCCGGCAGCGAAACTGCTGCTGGGGTTGGCGGTCTCCAGACCTCCTCCCCCTCCTCCGGCAGCGAAACTGCTGCTGGGGTTGGCGGTCTCCAGACCTCCTCCCCCTTCTTCGTGGCCGGCAGCTCCCCTTCGTGGGGTTCCGGCCACAGTACTTCCGGCTGTGATGCGGAGCGGCGGGCAACCCCAGGCGATGCAGAGCGGCGGGCAACCCCAGGCGATGCAGAGCGGCGGGCAACCCCAGGCGATGCAGAGCGGCGGGCAACCCCAGGCGATGCAGAGCGGCGGGCAACCCCAGGCGATGCAGAGCGGCGGGCAACCCCAGGCGATGCAGAGGCATCCCTTGGGCGAAGCGAGGCTGGCATCCCTGGGCGAAGCGAGGCTGGCATCCCTGGGCGAAGCGAGGCTGGCATCCCTGGGCGAAGCGAGGCTGGCATCCCTGGGCGAAGCGAGGCTGGCAGTCAGGACAAGCTGGGGTGCGGGTGTTGGCCCTCTTTTCGGCCACTGCAGCCGGGAGGTTCTTCCCCGTGCTTCCCTCAGCAGCCTATGCAAGGGCTGCTGAGGACCGCCAGCATCTAGTCCTGGCCCTTGTGGTGCAGGGAGAGGCAGCTCCTGCTCCTCTCCCCCTGATGGAGGTGGAGGCAGAGGAAGCTCCAGCTCCTCTCCTCGTGATGGTGGGGGAAGTGATACCAGCAGGCATTCACCCTCTGCTGGTGGGGGAAGTGATACCAGCAGGCATTCACCCTCTGCTGGTGGGGGAAGTGATACCAGCAGGCATTCACCCTCTGCTGGTGGGGGAAGTGATACCAGCAGGCATTCACCCTCTGCTGGTGGGGGAAGTGATACCAGCAGGCATTCACCCTCTGCTGGTGGACAGGGACCCAGCAGGCATTCACCCTCTGCTGGTGGACAGGGACCCAGCAGGCATTCACCCTCTGCTGGTGGGGGAAGTGATACCAGCAGGCATTCACCCTCTGCTGGTGGGGGAAGTGCTCCTCTCCCCCCTGCCGGTGGAGGTGGCGGAGGCAGAGGCAGCTCCTGCTGCTCTCCCCCTGCCGGTGGAGGTGGCGGAGGCAGAGGCAGCTCCTGCTGCTCTCCCCCTGCCGGTGGAGGTGGCGGAGGCAGAGGCAGCTCCTGCTGCTCTCCCCCTGCCGGTGGAGGTGGCGGAGGCAGAGGCAGCTCCTGCTGCTCTGCTCCTGCCCATGGAGGTAGGAGCGGCGTGTAGTCTCCTGGTGGTGGAGGTGGGAGCGGTGTGTAGTCTCCCCTTGATACAGGGGACTGGTGCGGCTCTCCCTCACTTGCAGGGGACTGGTGCGGCTCTCCCTCACTTGCAGGGGACTGGTGCGGCTCTTCCTCCCTTGCAGGGGACTGGTGCGGCTGTGGAGACAGCGGTGGGACCTCTGCCTTCCTCTTCCCCTTTCCCCTTCTCTGCCACCTCCTCACCTTCCTCTCCTGCGGCAGTTCCTCCTCTCCCTCCTGGTAGGGGCAGCGGAAGGGACAATTGGCAAAGAGATGGTCCTGGTTGCAGAGGAGGCACCCCGGCAAGGACTGGTTACATCGCCGGGGATGTCTGGCCCTTAGGCGGCACTCCTCCTCCCTGTCCCTCACCTCTTTATCGTCTTTCCTGCTTCTCCCCATTTCTTTCTTTTTTTTTTTTTTTTTTGTAATCCAAAGACGCCCCCCCTTTTTTTTTTTTTTTTTTCTCCCACACAAAAAAAAAACCTCTCCTGGTCTGACGCTTGGAGGCGCTGTTAAATCCCACGCAGGACACCACGTGTCACAGAGACGGCCGAAGTGGGCGGCGTCAGAACCAGGAAAGGTAATGCAATACACAAAACACAGGACGGATGAAATGAAGTGATGAAGACGCCTGTTGGCGCCGGTTTAATACAAAATAAAAGGTTTACACAAACACGAAAAACACAGGACACGGCACTCTACGCCAAAATAAAGACAAACGAAAACAGACTAAACTTAACAAACACGGTGAGCAGATACTTCGTTATTATTATTACTTTACTTATTTCCTCCGTCTCCAATCCCGTTCTCCGCTCACCGAACACCCAACCGCCAGTATGTGACAACGTGCATCTATATATACTATTGTGCTGGGATTCAATTACCAATTAATTATTCACTTGAATCCCAGCACGTGAATTAATAAAGTGCAATTCCCCGTGCTCACATATTACTACATTTTACTTGCACGTGAAGTGCTGTGCAATCCTCGTGCCTAAATACACATATACATTTTTAAACACTCGTGTTACACAGACCCGTTTATATCCCGTGTACCAATGTCTATACACCAACATTTAAACACACCACACGCAACACATAACAGATAATATACACAGGGGCGGGCACTTTGTTACAGTGGCACACAATCACAATTTCCAAAATTTAATTTAATTTATTTTAATTTCAACCAGTAAGCATCACAACTCGAGGCTGACAGTTTGGTATAGTGGACAGAACAATTATATTAGAGAATACAGGCAGTTGGCTCCTTGGCAGGATTGGACAGGGTTAATCATGCACTTTGTATGCAAGCTTTAAGAGCACATACTGTTTTAATACATTTTCTTATGTGGATTTTTGGAACAAAAGGTTCACCCAACATCCCCATAACCCACCTGTCTGTAAGCAAAGTGCTCTGTAAACACAGTGGTTTGCAGTGTTAGACAGACACCCTTCTAATTTAAATGGAATTTTAATCTATTGGTTATGTACTGCAACCACATAAGTTTTTTATTTTTTGTTTCGTTTTGTTTTGTTTTAAACTGGCCCTGTAAAAGCAACACGTCCAATTGCCTAAGACTAATTCCAAGAATTCCTATTTGTTTGCTTGCAATTCTTATAAATGCTGGAAGGGTATATTGGGTATTAGTTAGTGGTAGCATGTAACAGCCCACAGCTACCCAAGATTCACATTTTCCTTTCCTTTTTTTTTTTTGGTTTTGTGAAAAGGTTGCTTTGGAAAATAGGATTTCTATAGTTTGTGAAGCAATAATATTACGTCTTCCTGACTGAGATCAGTAATGTACATAGTGTGATGTTTCCCAGTTTTAATGGGAGAAGAAAATAGGATTCTGAATTTGGTAGGGTATCATTTACACTTGAGTTACACTGAGTCCCAAACTCATAGAGTGACAAAATCTTACCTTCCTCTGCCCCTGTATCTATTACAATATGTATCTTTATCGAAAAAACAAATGCAAATCAAGTTGTTTTTATTGTACTATTTAATGGGAGGCTTCATGCCTAAGCCAGTTGGCTACATTGCCTTTCAATAACTAACACTACACTAAAATAAACACAACACTAGGGTATGTAGGGTTAACAAAAACAATAAAAAAGATACATATTCAATAATATATTACAAATTCAGTCCACAAACAGACTGAAGATTTCCAGAGTTAAAGATTGCAAACCACAGATTCAGCTGCCTGACTGGCGTCTTGCCATGGCTCCTAACCAGAGGTTGTAACCAATGTACTTTCAATCTTTCGCATCAGCTAAAATTAACCAGAAGTGTCAACTTCTGAACTTTTAACCAAGACCTTGAGCGAGTGTTTTATTCAAGGTCTACTAGCCAGAGAAATGGAATATGATCAGAAGATCCTTGGTTCAGATACCAGCTCGAATTACTGTGTCGCTGTGTAGTTTTTGGGGCAACACCTTTCCCACCTTTGGGGTCTAATTTAATGGTCTTAGTGCCACTTCCCTTTACTCTTTGTTATTCCATTGATGCCCCTTCTAGTTCATATGGTGGCCTGCTCATGGTGAAGCTCCTTCTATTGCTATGATGGTGGGTGGCTAGACCTGCTTTGTGCATTGCTTTTGTGTTGTGTGCCAGACTTGTTCATTATCCATAACATCAAAGCATTTAATCAGAATTCTATGGTAGAACGATTAGAAACTTAAGTCAAGTAGACAAATGTTTCAGCTCAGTGTACTGTGCTGAAGGCACTAGATGATTACTTCATTAAGTTTCTTTATAAGTTGTACCTTAGAATTTTCAATTGAGTGTTTTTGAATTTATGGAGGAGGAACCCTGTAGCCCACTGAAGAAGGCACTAGCTGAAATGTTTATTTCTGGGAATTGCTCTCCACGGTTGTCGTTTCAGAAGAAAGAAAAAGGCAAGGAGGGTGGTAAAAAGAAGGTTTTGAAACTACAGATTTGAGACCTTTATAGTAACTATAGAAGTGCTCAAGAGGTACGAGAATTAGAACATAAGAAAATTTACAAACGAGAGGAGGCCATTCGGCCCATCTTGCTCATTTGGTTTTTAATAGCTTATTGATCCCAGAATCTCATCAAACAGCTTCTTGAAGGATCCCAGGGTGTCAGCTTCAACAACATTACTGGGGAGTTGGTTCCAGACCCTCATGATTCTCTGTGTAAAAAAGTGCCTCCTATTTTCTGTTCTATATACCCCTTTGTCTAATCTCCATTTGTGACCCCTGGTCCTTGTTTCTTTTTTCAGGTCGAAAAAGTCCCTTGGGTCGACATTGTCAATACCTTTTAGAATTTTGAATGCTTGAATTAGGTCGCCACATAGTCTTCTTTGTTCAAGACTGATAGATAGATAGATTCAATTATTTTAGCCTGTCTGCATATGACATGCCTTTTAAACCCAGAATAATTCTGGTCACTCTTCTTTGCACTCTTTCTAGAGCAGCAATATCCTTTTTGTAGCGAGGCGACCAGAACTGAACACAATATTCAAGATGAGGTCTTACTAATGCATCGTACAGTTTTAACATTACTTCCCTTGATTTAAATTCAACACTTTTCACAATATATCCGAGCATCTTGTTGGCCTTTTTTATAGCTTCCCCACATTGTCTAGATGAAGACATTTCTGTGTCAATAAAAACTCCTAGGTCTTTTTCATGGATTCCTTCTTCAATTTCAGTATCTCCCATATGATATTTATAATGCACATTTTTATTTCCTGCGTGCAGTACCTTACACTTTTCTCTATTAAATGTCATTTGCCATGTGTCTGCCCAGTTCTGAATCTTGTCTAGATCATTTTGAATGACCTTTGCTGCTGCAACAGTGTTTGCCACTCCACCTATTTTTGTGTCGTCTGCAAATTTAACAAGTTTGCTTACTATACCAGAATCTAAATCATTAATGTAGATTAGGAATAGCAGAGGACCTAATACTGATCCCTGTGGTACTCCACTGGTTACCTAACTCCATTCTGAGGTTTCTCCTCTAATCAGTACTTTCTGTTTTCTACATGTTAACCACTCCCTAATCCATGTACATGTGTTTCCTTGAATCCCAACTGCATTCAGTTTGAGAATTAATCTTTTATGCGGGACTGTCAAAATCTTTCTGGAAATCTAAATAAACCATGTCATGTGCTTTGCAATTATCCATTATCGATGTTGCATCCTCAAAAAAATCAAGCAAGTTAGTTAGACACGATCTCCCTTTCCTAAAACCATGTTGACTGTCTCCCAGGATACTGTTACCATATAGGTAATTTTCCATTTTGGATCTTATTATAGATCCAGAATAGATCTGCAGAATTGAACGTGTTTATTTTAAAATCAACCCCTATAGGAAAATAATGTACATTTTTGAGGAATGGAGTACACATCTGGTTAGCAACCACAGGGTCACTGGTTCGATCCCCATTTTCCTCACTAATCATTAACTTCGGGGTGACTTCTTTACAAACTCCAAGTCATTGACCTGAAACGTTCCTGAAGATGACTGTAGGAAACTCCCAGAGGCAGGTTGTTCCAGCTGCTCTGAGTCTCAAAACTAATGGGAGACTTTTTCTACTCACATTTGGATACTTTTCCATGGATCTGAGATTCAACAATGCATGTTTAAATTGTTATTTTTTTTGGCATGTATACAGTTTTAGAGAACATCCCTTTTTCATGTCACTGGCCAACATTGCATGTGTTATGAGCAAAATCCAGCAGCTGTAAAAATTATTAAAATGTAAAGGGAAAACATCACCGCTTCTGGAAAGTGAGGTGGTTTTAGAAAGCTGCTGTCATTTCTGCCTCCTCTACAACTGTGAGTGAGTAAATAAAGAATCTCAGAACGACGCGGAACCACAGGCTCAGAAGAAATACAAATTACAGATGCACACCCCTAGCGGTAATTTTTCCAGCTTTGGGTCTTTTCAGAAGCAGACCCACTGGATGAAAAATTACATTTAATAAGTCTGTTCTAGAATTATCTAAGCAGATACAGCAACAGAGAATACTATTTCAAATGATAGGATATTTTACACAGGTTAGAAATGAAATATTATAAACGTGGATGTTTATAATGTGATCTCGCTCCAGGACCGGTGAGTCCCTGTATGAGGAACTGGTCCAGGAAGGTTTGCTTGTCAGACCCTCCAAGACAAAGCTGATGGATTTCATTAATAATTCTTTCTTTCTTTCTTTCTTTCTTTCTTTCTTTCTTTCTTTCTTTCTTTCTTTCTTTCACCCAATGAAGTCTGCTAATTTGTGTTAGTGTTCCAGAACTGCATCTTACTTTATTTTGTTTGTTTTTTTAAAAGATAAACTGACTTATTTCTGCGGGTGTGCTATTTAATTTCCCCATTGCGAATCATATCTCTGGCAATGGATATCCAGTGGAGGTGTGGAGATCATCTTTTTCATGATACTAATAGCTCTTGTTGTGTATTTACAGCAGTGGCTGAGGACATGCAGTATGTTAGTACCAGATCAGGTACTGGTCATATCCAGAAATGCATTCCAATATCAAATACAGACTGACCGAGAGCATTCTGGTTTATTGATGTCACCAGTGCATGCAGTGAACTCCAGTATACCACAGTATAACAGGGAATGTTGTAAAGGAAGCTGCAGGGCCACAGGGGTGTGAGTCAGACCTTCTGTCTCGAGTCAGCTCAAGAGAAGTTTATGCAATCTGACTCGTTCCACGTGGGCAACACTGAGTTACAGAGCTGGCAGCCTCTGACTTTTAATTAGGCTGGCTTGGTCAGGCTGCATGTGTTCCGAGTTATAATTTAATTTACATGGTGCTTAGCCAGCATACATTACGTGCAAAATATATATTTTTTGTATTCATTAGAAAAAGGGTTAGGGTTAGGGTTTACCACATGCTTGGTTGTGTATGCATGTGCACTGCTGAAAACCTCACAGATAGCTGCGGTGCACTCTCATGTTCAGTGTGCTGATAGTGTAGTTCTCCTTCCTCCCACAGGCGAGTACAGTTACCTGGGCACCACGCTCCGCCAGGCTGATATAGAACCCATGCCATCCCTATCAGACGTCAAGCAGTTGATGGCTTTGTATGGACTTCTACCACTGGGTAAATGCCGGAAAGAAAACAAAAAATAATGACATGAAACAGAGACAGCATGCATCAGTATTTTACAACATCATTCTTTTAAAGAACTTTCAAAGGGCACCATGCTTGAACTGAAGGTTTTCAAACAGGGGGACCAGCTTTCATTTCACTTTCATTAAAAACAAAAAAACATCAGGGTCACATGCAGAATAAAAGGCGATGTTGGGTGCCCGTATCCCAATATCATTTTGTGTTTTGAATTTCATCCCCTGTTCAAAGAGATTATCACTGGGATCGAACCAGTATTAAAATTTGATTAGTTATTAAAACCATGTAATCACATTGTTAGTATTGGATCTTAAGACTACAGTTGGAAACAATTCATTTTATTAGCCTGAGGTTCCACATCAGGGGTAATGCAATCCGACAGCAGGTCAAGTGTCCCTTACTGCACCTGTTGGGAAGGTTGTGTTTTTGTGATTAAAGTGACAGATCCAGGTTCACAGCCTCTATGTTGCAGTCCAGTCTATGACCCTTCCAGTCCCTTAACTTCTCATTTCCTTTTCATGTATTTAAAAGCAGATTCCAGTCCGTTCTGAACCACATGTTGTAATATTTCTGCCCGGCTCTTCTGGCCTGTGTAGATCACATTGCCTCCTGTATGTGCTGTTGTGCAGTCTGTAAGAGACCTCTTTCTATACATAGGGGTCACCTTGTAGGAAATTATAATTATATATGTGCTGTTGTGCAGTCTGTAAGAGACCTCTTTCTATACATGGGGGGCACCTTGTAGGAAATTATAATTCTGTATGTGCTGTTGTGCAGTCTGTAAGAGACCTTGTTCTATATGTGGGGGGCACTGACCTCTGAGTTAATATCTGTTAATATCTCTGAGCATATCAAATTTACAGACAGAATGTGTTTATTTTACAGATGCAATACAAGATCCACATTAACATTGTGCCTATCTTGTTTTTGGGGATACCGCGGTTGTTTTCATAAGATTTTAAAGGAATTGCAGATTTCTAAGAGAACTGACAGTTGGTTAGTGCAGGGTTTAGATTAGCCAGGCTGGAATTATGGTAAGCAATTCCTGGACAGAACCTCCAGCAGCAGAGTGCAACCCAGCACCATTCTGTGAGTCCCCAGAGAGTTCTCGATATTGAGCCACTAACACCCCTTCAAACAGTTTATGATGTGTTCCAAAGACGTCTCTATAAGTTTTCTTAGATGTGTTAAAACCTACATCCAAGTTTGTAGGGCTGCAGGCACAAGTTGCTAGAGAGCAGTCCTTAATACTGCTTTTGACTGCCTTTTGAATGAACCCTGAATCAGTGTTTTTGTATGTGCTGTTTAACATAGCTGCCATGCTGATGCTCCTGTGAAGTCAAGAAGGTGTATCGGTAGGATGTGTTCCAGTGCACACTGTACAGAAACTGAAGCCAACCTCTTCAACATGTCCTCGGCCAACATCGCTGGGAAATTCCCTGGCAAGAGTGGCCTGCAGATGATGCTTCAAATGGTGTTTAAGGTCATTATTCAGGGTCGGTGTTCTTGAAGCAGCTTCCTCTGCTTCTACACCTGTGGAGGACAAAAATGGAACCCGTCTGGGACAGAACCAATATTTATATACATATAAGGAGGCATGATGGTGGTCCCGTGGCTAAAGAAAGGGACTTGTTATCAGGAGATCCCTGGTTCTAATCCTGCTTAGCCACTGACTAGTCTATGTTTCTCATTTCAATGAGTAATAACCCTTTGAATAGAAAATAGACACCGCTGTAAATGTTTTACATAAATATCATAAAACAATGATATTGAAGTTTGGTTTATGGTTTATTTCATTTTGATAGTGTGGGTCTGTAAATGAACATTGGTTGATTTTATTAACACAGCACCGGTTCTACTGGTCTCTGCTGCTTCCTAACATTAAGAACTTACAATATTGCCGTAGCACCTGCATGACCAAATACGTTTCATCTATGTCTGTATATACATTTTACTCACAATTTAAAATAATCAAGCATTACCTTGACAAATAATCTTTATCATCCCATTAGGCATTTAAACTATAGAAACATGTGAGCGGGGAATCCACAACATTTCCCCAGAACAGTCCCACAACTGGTAATGAGCTGTGCCGCATATTCAAGAGGTTATGATTTTCCAAGTATCAATGAAAATAACAGACACATTTTTATGGAGAAGCAAGAAACCATTGCAGTAGGAGTGAGGGAAGGTTTAAAAACACTGAGGCTAACTTCGACTGTCATCGCATGATATTAGATCCTGACGTTAGGATCCCTGAGTTCCCAAATGGCTGCACAATAGCAATTTGTAAGATGAATTCCCTGCATGTCTTGTTGTTTCAGGTAGGGAGGGTAAGGGAGATTAGGATTTAGCTGTCCACATAAATCCTCACCAGTGGAAGTCTCGCATTTCATCCATCAACAGGGCATTCATCACTGCCATGCCTGATCCAAGGGAAGGGAGAACACAGGAGAGGGGAGAGAGCAGCGCTGTATTGTAGCAGCACCCACCTTTGAAACTGACCTGAAAAATAAACAGCATTTATAATTAATTGTTGCTAGCAAATCCAACCTTCTCTTTCATCTACTCCCAATGTATTACAATGAGGACTGCCTATTAAGGAATGTGCTACACATTCCTGCACGGATCAAAGGGAGTGAAATAATGCAAGCTCTGCAACATCTTGAGATTATACAGCAGCCGTCCACAATCTGTTATGGTCAGTTTGTTAATATTTATATAAAGGAGTACAGTTGTTCCAGACCTTCTCATCTCTGCCTAAATGGCTACTCTCCCAAACACAGCAATAACATTTTGTAATAAAGTCAGCTAGTTAACCAAACCCAGATAAGTACTAATGTTGAACTCTCTAAGGTAACAAGATTAGTGCTTATTACTGTTGTGATTTCGGAGTGATGTTAAATGGGTTTGCCTGTACTGTACATTGTTGCATAGTGGTCTGTTTTTCACAGGGTTCAGTAAGTGTGTTGCTGGTAATGGTTGATTTTTATTTTTCTTAATGGGTTTAGCTCTTTATTGCATAAGCTTCTCCACCGTTGTGATTTCAGGTGGCTCGCCAGTTACAGCCCTCGGTAGTGTGGATCGGAGAAGCTGAGAAAACCTTCTACAAGAAAGAACCAAAAGCTGAGAAGGAGGTAGGGGCAGTTATTAATTAATCAACTTAACTGGACATTTCAGAGGTATTGCAGATGCCTCGATTACTGTTAGTGTTCCAGAAATGCCTGTAAGAAAGCCAGCTAATCTGGCTGTACTTGTTAGTTTATCAGCCCGCACATCATGCTGGCCCTGCTTATGAGCTCTGATAAACTGCACAAGCCTTCTTACAATCTTCTATCTTGTTATAAATCAAGGCTTCATGACAAACAGCATGGCTTCAGTTCTAAAGGCTTTATAATTAATTTGTTGTTTACCAGTTTTGCAAATGTTTTTAGTTTTCCATTTGCATTTTTTCCATTGGTGAGCAAGATGATATCATCAGCTAAGTGGGATTGGGGGGGGTGTAGGGGTGCGTTCTCAGGTAGTGTTTATATTCCAGAAAAATAGAAAAGATTGCAGGCTCTCGCATGCACACAAGCATATGTGCACTGTCTGGTTCAGCAGTCTTCAAATCAGCCCAGTAAACAGACTGAATAGAGAAGGGAGGGTTGTTGCCTACTGGAATTCAAGGTAAATAATAATTCTTTATAGGAGAGATTACTTTAGCAACATATATGCCTGTTTCCTTATTATTTATTACAGATTAAACATTCTTGTTTTTGGGCATGCTTGCTAGTGTTTGATTGCAATATAAGCAAAATAGACAGAAGTAACATCCATCACTTCAACTTTGGTGGTTATCCCCGATAAAAGTTTACCAGAGTAGATTTGCAGGGTCATTCTGCAGTTTTCCTATGTTTTTCTTGCATCGTTAGTCTGTGCATTTACCATAGTTCTAATGTACTATACCACGCATCTTGGGCTTTACAATGCTTACCTATGCTTTTCATAGCAATCACTTCCCTCCTTCGTGGTTTTTGTCTTACCCCCCATCACCTCTGTTCAATGGTACTGACCGATGTGGCACAGAGGCTACACTTGAAGCCGTCACGTTTCTCTCAGGCCGACTACAGCGAAAGTGGTTTAGCATAGAGCTGCACAAATTGGTTTCCAATCTGTTTTGGCTCCATTTTCCAAGGACTCATTTGAACTGAAAGTAACAGTGGGAACTCGAGCAGTGTAAATAACCACACTCTTCCTACATGGTACCCATACAGGAAATTTGTTCGGTCTGTTTTGTTTTGGGGGGGGTTCTTTAATGATTCAGTTATTAAGAACAAACCACAACAATACCCCAAAATATGTATACAGTGAGAGTTGTGTGCAGTGCATCGAATTGATGCATTACCAAGAGGCAGTCTTCATTTTTGTTCTTTTATGTTCAGATTTTTTTTCAGCATTTATAGATCCAGATGGAGCAGCCCCCCTACCTCTCCCCCTCCCTTAATTCTCCTGCACACTGTCAGCTGACACCCACTTCACAGCTAAATAAAGTCTGCTTGTTGAAGAATCAGTCATTAAACACTCATGTTTGTTTTTTTACAAGAAAAATGTATGCCATGATCCTAAGTAGGGAAGATTAGGCTGGTAAGTGAGCAAGTTACCCATCAGACTGTGTTAAGCTAAATAATAGGATAAGTATGATCCCTTTATACTGATCAAACTGCATCATCGAGTAAATATTGTATTTCACTTTTCACTCATTTTGAATTGTTTCATTAAAATGTGTTGTAGACTTATGGCAGAGGGAAAGAGATGCTTCTTCACACAGAGAGTGGTGAGGGGATGGAGTGGGTTACCTAGTCATGCTGCTGAAGGAGACTCTTCTTCATTCAGAGAGTGGTGATGGGATGGAGTGGGTTACCTAGTCATGCTGCTGAAGGAGACTCTTCTTCATTCAGAGAGTGGTGAGGGGATGGAGTGGGTTACCTAGTCATGCTGCTGAAGGAGACTCTTCTTCACACAGAGAGTGGTGAGGGGATGGAATGGGTTACCTAGTCATGTTGTTGAAGGAGACTCTTCTTCACACAGAGAGTGGTGAGGGGATGGAATGGGTTACCTAGTCATGCTGCTGAAGGAGACTCTTCTTCACACAGAGAGTGGTGAGGGGATGGAATGGGTTACCTAGTCATGCTGCTGAAGGAGACTCTTCTTCACACAGAGAGTGGTGAGGGGATGGAATGGGTTACCTAGTCATGTTGCTGAAGGAGACTCTTCTTCACACAGAGAGTGGTGAGGGGATGGAGTGGGTTACCTAGTCATGTTGCTGAAGGAGACTCTTCTTCACACAGAGAGTGGTGAGGGGATGGAATGGGTTACCTAGTCATGCTGCTGAAGGAGACTCTTCTTCACACAGAGAGTGGTGAGGGGATGGAATGGGTTACCTAGTCATGCTGCTGAAGGAGACTCTTCTTCACACAGAGAGTGGTGAGGGGATGGAATGGGTTACCTAGTCATATTCTGGCCAAAGTTCTGAGATCAGTCAACTACAAGCACAAACTTGGATGTGCCGAATGACCTCCCATTCATGCATTTTCTTATGTTACTATGTTTTTATGTTCTTATTTGACAAGTTAATATAATTATGGGATAAATAACTAGAATACTTCACATAATTCAACAGGTTCCTTAAAATGATGTACATTAGACAGACGTCAGGTCCGTCTCAGCAAGATTTATACCAGTCAGGGAGAATGAACTGAAAAGACTGCTTTACTACGGCAGGTCTACGATATGCAGAGCATTGTATATGATCGCCCTCTAGTGGTAATCAACTAGAACATGCCAATAAGAACATAAGAACATAAGAACATAAGAAAGTTTACAAACGAGAGGAGGCCATTCGGCCCATCTTGCTCGTTTGGTTGTTAGTAGCTTATTGATCCCAAAATCTCATCAAGCAGCTTCTTGAAGGATCCCAGGGTGTCAGCTTCAACAACATTACTGGGGAGTTGATTCCAGACCCTCACAATTCTCTGTGTAAAAAAGTGTCTCCTATTTTCTGTTCTGAATGCCCCTTTTTCTAAACTCCATTTGTGACCCCTGGTCCTTGTTTCTTTTTTCAGGTCGAAAAAGTCCCTTGGGTCGACACTGTCAATACTTTTTAGAATTTTGAATGCTTGAATTAGGTTGCCACGTAGTCTTCTTTGTTCAAGACTGAACAGATTCAATTCTTTTAGCCTGTCTGCATATGACATGCCTTTTAAGCCCGGAATAATTCTGGTCGCTCTTCTTTGCACTCTTTCTAGAGCAGCAATATCTTTTTTATAGCGAGGTGACCAGAACTGAACACAATATTCAAGATGAGGTCTTACTAGTGCATTGTACAGTTTTAACATTACTTCCCTTGATTTAAATTCAACACTTTTCACAATGTATCCGAGCATCTTGTTAGCCTTTTTTATAGCTTCCCCACATTGTCTAGATGAAGACATTTCTGAGTCAACAAAAACTCCTAGGTCTTTTTCATAGATTCCTTCTCCAATTTCAATATCTCCCATATGATATTTATAATGTACATTTTTATTTCCTGCGTGCAGTACCTTACACTTTTCTCTATTAAATGTCATTTGCCATGTGTCTGCCCAGTTCTGAATCTTGTCTAGATCATTTTGAATGACCTTTGCTGCTGCAACAGTGTTTGCCACTCCTCCTACTTTTTGTGTCGTCTGCAAATTTAACAAGTTTGCTTACTATACCAGAATCTAAATCATTAATGTAGATTAGGAATAGCAGAGGACCTAATACTGATCCCTGTGGTACACCGCTGGTTACCACACTCCATTCTGAGGTTTTTCCTCTAATCAGTACTTTCTGTTTTCTACATGTTAACCACTCCCTAATCCATGTACATGTGTTTCCTTGAATCCCAACTGCGTTCAGTTTGAGAATTAATCTTTTGTGCGGGACTTTGTCAAAAGCTTTCTGGAAATCTAAATAAACCATGTCATATGCTTTGCAATTATCCATTATCGATGTTGCATCCTCAAAAAAATCAAGCAAGTTAGTTAGGCACGATCTCCCTTTCCTAAAACCATGTTGACTGTCTCCCAGTACCCTGTTACCATATAGGTAATTTTCCATTTTGGATCTTATTATAGTTTCCATAAGTTTGCATATAATAGAAGTCAGGCTTACTGGTCTGTAGTTACCTGGTTCAGTTTTGTTTCCCTTTTTGTGGATCGGTATTACATTTGCAATTTTCCAGTCTGTCGGTACCACCCCTGTGTCAAGAGACTGCTGCATGATCTTGGTTAGCGGTTTGTAAATTACTTCTTTCATTTCTTTGAGTACTACTGGGAGGATCTCATCCGGCCCAGGGGATTTGTTTATTTTAAGAGCTCCTAGTCCCTTTAACACTTCTGCCTCAGTTATGCTAAAGTTATTTAAAACTGGATAGGAACTGGATGACATGTGGGGCATGTTGTCAGTATCTTCCTTTGTAAAAACTTGTGAAAAGTAATCATTTAACATATTTGCTATTTTTTTTTCTTCCTCTACGATTTTGCCATTTGTATCTCTTAAACATTTAATCTCCTCTTTGAATGTTCTCTTGCTGTTGTAATATTGGAAAAACATTTTGGAATTGGTTTTAGCTCCCTTAGCAATGTTCATTTCTATTTCTCTCTTGGCCTTTCTAACTTCCTTTTTGACTTGCGTTTGCAGTTCTGTGTACTCTTTCTGCGTACTTTCTTTTTGGTCCTTTTTTAATGCTCTGTAAAGTGCCTTTTTTCGCTGAATATTTTTTTTTAATTGATCTATTAAACCATTTTGGCAATTTAGTTTTACATTTAGATTTGTCTACTTTAGGGATATAATTGTTTTGCGCCTCTAGTACTACATTTTTGAAGAACAACCATCCTTCTTCTGTGGGTGTTTTCTCTATTTTACTCCAATCTACTTCTGTTAGTCTCTGTTTCATACCTTCATAGTTTGCTTTTCTAAAATTGTAAACCTTAGCTTTAGTCTTTACTTTTGGGGATTTAAAAAACACTTCAAATGAGACCATGTTGTGGTCTGAGTTTGCCAGTGGTTCTCTGACCTCTGTTTTAGTTATTCTATCTTCGTTATTTGAAAAGACTAAATCAAGGCATGCCTCCCCTCTAGTGGGTGCCTTCACAAATTGTGTTAGGAAGCAGTCATTTGTCATTTCCACCATTTCTATTTCATCCTTCGCGCTAACCACCGGGTTTTCCCATTTTATTTGGGGGAAGTTGAAATCCCCCATTAGTATGGCTTCTCCTTTGCTACACACATTTCTAATGTCATTGTATAACAGATTATTGTGCTCACCGTCTGAATCTGGCGGTCTATAGCATGCTCCTATTATTATGCCTTTTGAATTTTTGTCTGTTATTCTGACCCATATTGATTCGGTTTTATTTTCTTTGTCCAGGTTTAACACCTGGGCTTCAAGACTGTTTCTTATGTATAGCGCTACCCCTCCTCCTCTTCTGTCCTGCCTGTCTTTCCTATACAGTGTATACCCACAAATATTATATTCGTCCCCATCACTCTCAGATAACCACGTTTCTGTAACACCTATCACATCATAGTTACCTGTTAGTGCAGTAGCTTCAAGTTCTAGAATTTTGTTTCTGATACTTCTAGCATTTAGATAAATACATTTAATGGTTGTCTTACCTGAGTTGTTGTTCTTGTTTTGCATGCCATGAATTCATCCCATGAATGTAGCTAAAGCAAGGAGAAATAACAAATAAATAAAATAAAAAGGTTGCTTTTTTCAATAGTGGAGTTCAATTTTGCCCAGAAAGGTTTTGGTATTTTTCCCATTTACGTTATAGAATGTTTTCTCTATATCACAGGGGCTTGAAGTAATGGGAATAATAATTTTACAAACCATCCATTTTGTTTTCTTCCTGATTTTTGGATTGAAGTATTACAGTACAATCAGTTTTAAGAGTAAAGGCGTCTCTCTGTGCCTGTTGCCTTATCATCTTTGTCTCCGTGCATTTATATAGATCCAAAGCATTTAAAGAAGGATCTTCCAAAACTCTTGAAGTCCATCAAAGCTGAAGATTGCATTCTCATTGTGGGCACCACGCGATGGCCATTCGACACAGACCTGAAACCTTTCTGCAAAGTTTACAAGAAAATCCTCCTGATCCCCAGACCTGACTACTCCTCCAGGCTGGGTGAGTAGAGACGGGCTCCCACTGCGGCACGCACTCTCTCGCTGCTTCCAAGATCACATATTGCACACCTTCAGATATTCCTACGGCTTCTGGATACTGTACATTCCTGCTTGACTGGCTTATTCACTCAAGAACGAGAAATGAAAAAACAAACAACAACAACAACAAAAACAATACTGTCTTCCCCTTCCCCTGATAAACTTTTAATAACGGCAACTGTATACACTTAAAATTGAAGCTGCAAATCTATCTAATAGATATCAATTATTCTTCCGAAGAGAAAGTATTCTCACACAGGACCGCTGCGTGCCTGTCCTCCAAACTGCAGTGAGACAGACAGTGCTTATTTAGTGATGCACATTCAAGTAGAACTGGTGTAAATGTTGGTGTCACTTTATGCTATTATTGAGTAAGGAGAGTATCGGTGGGCCAGATGATTACAGAGAAAAAACTGATCCAGAAATGATCCTGATTTGTTTTAAGAGGCAAATATGTCCCTCTGCTGGTCATTTGTGAGATAGCTTAATGTTAGCGTTCATTCATTTACCAGTATCTGTATGGAAATTCTCCACTGATCCTTGTTTTCCAGGAGTGCAGGTCCTTGTGTGTCTGGGACATTTCCCTATTGCACATATTTAGTTAGTTGTTAATTGTGAAAATAAAGTGTCACCTCAAAGGGCAGTAAAACAAGACACCCAGGCCCCATGCAGTATGTCAGTGTGTTGGTAATGGTGAGACCTGTTTGTTTTGTGTGTGCGCAGTGCTGTGGAGACATGTGATCCTGCAGAGGCCTGGTCACCAACGCGCTGGACCTCAGCTCCCTGACTAAGATCACGGACAGCTACACACAGGGACACATGATGCGGGCCGTGCTGACCGACGGGCACGTCCAGCTGCAGGGCAAGAAGCCACTGAGCACCATGGAGTTCATCAGCCCCCTAGCCATACAAGACCCCATCTACAAGGAGGAGGAGGAGGAGGAAGCCTTCAAGGTGCGTCCCGTCACCCCCGCCCCCCCGACAGAAGCACTGCGTCGTGCTAGAGCTCGTGCGTGCCAGGGAGTCTGTTTGAAAATGTATTCCCACAAGGACAAATAACGGAGAGCATAGCTGTGTTATTAACAGCAGCTAGTTTTGCCAACTAGAACCGAACACATTGTATAATTTCTTAAGCAACCTCAAGTTGTCGTTACATTAATGTTATTTTTAATTACAGACTGGGGTTCAAACATATAGATTGCACCAGAGTAAACATGGCCCAGTTCGATTCATTATTGAAAAGCGTTGTCTGTTTATCCAGTTTGTGTGCATGTGTTCATTTTGAACACAAACTATTCAAAGAAGAACATCGACCCTCTTCTTTACTAAGGGGGTCCTGGAAAGCATTAGAGCCAGGAAGAGCAGACTTGTCACACTGCACTCCAAACAATAACCACTCTTCTCATGGGTACAGGTTAATGGAGGTCTACCTGGGTCATGTTATGGTAGTACAAACCAACTGACAGTTTTAAAGTTGGTTCACAAATATTATATTTAATAACCAGCCTCTCTCTGGTTTCGTGGATCAGTTTTTCTTGTAATTAGTGTTGATCTTCAAGTACACCACTAGATGGTGCACTACAATACCGAATGTTAAACTCAACACCCCAACAGCTGTTCTTGCTTGAGAAGACAAACAGTGCGACTCAGAGAAATAGGCAGCTCCCTTGCGCCTCTGAGACCTTGTGATAATTAATGAAACCGTGAGAATTAATTCTATTTATGCCAGTTATAAAGGGGGTCAGTAATTTGCTAGGTAGGAGCTGCAGGTTTCAAAACAACAGGCAGGTGCCGGGCAGAGCAAGGTGTGGTTTAACAAGGCTCTGGTTCCAGCGAGCGTTAGCCGCGGAAACATCCGTAACTATTAAACACGCGATACACACAGTAATTGAAGTATACAATTAGTCATGCAGAAAAATGCCTTTTCAAGAAGCACCCCAGGCTAGGGGATGTCTTCCGGGGCTATCGTCATTGTTGGTATCCCAAACCTCTCCTGCTTTCATCCCTTAAAGAATGGTAGAAGTCTGTGCTTGGTAATAAGAACATCAGGAAAGCATTAAATAAGAAAAAAAAAATGTTCTAAGAATGCATAAACAGAAGAATACAATCATGGCTTGCTTCAGTCTCCCAGCAAAGATTCCATTCACTTCTGTGCCAGAAAGCTTCTAATTAGCCTGTGTAATTGTCATTGTTACTTCTAATTATAGCCCCGGGCTACTCTAATCCACCTTGGCTCAGTATCGGAATTTTTTTCCAGTTTGTGTTTACAGGGCAGGGTTGCTCTGCCAAGCGGCTGACCCACTTCCCACTTTTCCTAGAAGTCTGCAGTAAAGCAAAAATACCCTGCAATCTGCACGTTCCCAATCTCTCTCTCTCTCTCTCTCTCTCTCTCTCTCTCTCTCTCTCTCTCTCTCTCGTCTACTGCCTCTTTCCAAACCCCAGTTCAAAAGCCCTATAGACCCCTGTCTTGGCTGCTAACCACTGCATGTTTTTTCACAAGTCACATACACAATTGAATTGTACTGCATTGATGCTTAGCCTAAGTCTGAAATCTCAATGAAGGTGAATGGCAGCATGGTATTAAGAATCCAATAGTCATGTAAAGTAGAATTAGCTATATTTTCTCCACAAATAATTGTTCGGTTTTGTTACGTTGGTCCTTGGGTCCCTGTCAGAATAACTGGAATTTTGTTCTTTTTCTCAGAGGCTCCTATTGTATTGTATCTGAATATTCATGGCACCAGTCCCATGTAACCACAGTTCTACGCACAAATTGCCACTGTACTGCTCTGCTCGCGCTACAATAAGAACAAGAAAAGTGAAAAAAAAAAACTTCAGCCCTTGGAACCTGTAATAAAAATTCAAGAGAGATGCTTTAGGACAATGAAACACAGAAGTGACTCAGATCAGCTTAACATCCCCTGAAATGATCACTGTGTTATTTTAGACATTATGGCTGTAAACCACAGTTTCTACCAGAAATCCAAATTAACGTTTGAATTATCTACTGAAACTGAACAGCGCTTGAATTACTGTTAAAAAACACATGACCATGTTGCTGTCATTTTGAGTGAGTGCTCTCGGACAGCCTGTTCTCTGTCGCTGCTTTCACCACAACAGGGAAAGTGTCTCTCAGTTTATCATGAGTGAGTATCATATGTCAGCAGTATCCCTCTCTGCTCATTGTCCTGCCCTGTAAAGGTTTCTCACATTAGCAGAGAGACTGATATGTGCCTGGAACAGAAGCCTGGGCCAAATCTGAACTTCACATCTCACAAGTGAGCTGTGCAAACAATAGATTTGAACCTTGCGTTGTGCTGTGTTCCCTCCTGTGAAGATTTGCTTTTAACATTGTGTGTACAGCTACATGCAAGCATACTCACACACACACACACTCATGTACATACTGTACGTGAGTCGCTTTTCATTCCAAACTGGGACGACTGGGATCCCATACCTGAATTGCAATGAAGAATCATTCTGGTCAAATACAAACGTACAATCGTAGTAGTTTTGAATGAGAAGCTGCAAGGTAAAAAAATATATATTTCAGATACATGTTGTAGATTTCAAATAAGTGTCTATTAAAAAAAAAAAATCTGCATATCATATTATTAAATAATAATTTTAAAAAGTATGTTAAGTGTGTTCTTCACATAAAACACACATATAGAGATGATCTGGGACACCATCAATGGAAGGCCAATGTTTTGCTTTGGATTTCATTGAGTTGCATTGATTTAGCATTGTGCCCAACAAAGTCAATGTCTATAGCAATGCAAAAAGCCCTGAAGAGATAAGAAAAGGGGCCATTACACTGAAGCCTATACACCATTACAATGTGACAAAGAAATGGGAATGTGGTTGCCTTAATTTCAAAATAATTATTGAAAAAAAAAGAACAATTAGCCAGCTGGGTATTATAAAACAAAGCAATTAATGCTATGCTAATAAGCTGGATTTTAAGCAATTCACCATAATTTGCTAATTGAGGTTAATTAGCCTGACTTGCTAATACATCAATTCAAATTACAGCTGTGATTAATCTGACAAATTTCAGTATTTAACAAACTCTTCACAGTCATCGACATCTGAATAGCAACCAAGTGGCTGCCTGTCTCGGAGGCAGCAGTGGTGAAGCACAGCTCTAATCATGTCGAGAGCTTCTTCCTTGTGAGTGTAATCCATGGGGGACTGGGTTCAAATCCTGGAGTCCCTTCCTTTATTTTCAAAGACTGACAACGTACCTTG
This sequence comes from Polyodon spathula, assembly GCF_017654505.1. Lineage (NCBI taxonomy): Eukaryota > Metazoa > Chordata > Actinopteri > Acipenseriformes > Polyodontidae > Polyodon > Polyodon spathula. The sequence goes on from NC_054543.1 coordinate 46,043,963, forward strand.
TAGACAATGAAACAGCAGGCTCTTCCATGCAAATGAGATGGCACAGTGGGCTAATTCACTAGCATGTGGTGCTCTTCTCCTTGGAGGACTGGTTTTTGGGCTCATTTACCTTAAAGTCAATGTGAAACACTGGTTTCCTGCAGGAGCTGGTGGTGCAGTGGGCTAACCCTATGACCACCTCTCTCTGAAGATGGTGGCTTGAATCCTGCTCTTGGAGGTGAGTTCCTCAGGTGAGTAATGTTGGTTAGTTGTTTGTCCACAGATGGATGATGATGATGAGGAGGAGAAGACCCTCCCTGTAGATGTAGGGTGAGGAAGATGATGAGGTAGGAGAGGACAGAACAGGGTTGTCTGGTCCCCCCTGACAGGGAGGAGAGTGGAAGGTGGGCTTGTTGCTGAAGAAGACAAACTTTTTTTTTTTTTTATGTCCATACTTTTTCAGTCTTCATTCTATTATTGAATGCACACAATGTGAATCTTTAAAAAATATACTTGTGCATATACAGTTAAAATAGTGTTTGTCTTCTTCAGCAACAACCCCACCTTCCACTCCCCTCCCTGCCAGGGGAGCCAGACCCTCCCCTTTCTATTCTCTCCTACCTCCCCCTGCAGGGAAAGTCTTTTCCATCTGTGGAAACACAATTAACATTATTAGTTACCTCAGGAACTCACCTCCAAGAACAGGATTCAAACCACAGTCTTCAGGGGGAGAAGGCTGTGGGATTAGCCCACTGCACAATCAGCTCTTGCAAGAAAGCTGTGTTTCATACTGATTATAAGGTGAATTAACACTTTTATTGAAAATAAAGAAAGGGATCAGCTGGCTTCAAAACCAGCCCTCCAAGGTGAACAGCACTGCATACTAGTGAATTAGCCCACTGTGGCATCTCACTTTTCTGGAAGAGCTTGTCTTTCCATTGTCTATATAGGAAATAATCAAATTATTTGACAAAGGGAGGAATCAACTGGATTTGAACCCAGTCTTCCAAGGAGAACAATATTTCATGCTGGTGAATTAGCCCACTGTGCCCTCTCACTTTCATAGAAAAGTCAGATTTTTCATTACTATAAAGTGAATGAACAAAGTCTTTGAAAATAAAGTACATCTAGGAATCTAACCCAGTCTCATTAGGACCAGCTTGTATAGGATGCTTCTGTATTTATACCTGCGACTATAGCTTGGTTATTTAGAATAAATAGAGTAAGCATCTTTGTGTGTGTGTGTCTATATATACCCTTTAATTGTTATGGCTTGTTATTGTTATGTTATTGTTGCTTTAAAATATTATAAATAGTAAAACAAAAGTACACCTGTACTACATTTTTTATTAAATCATAAAATATGTTTTTAAATGGGCGCACATGCTGGACAGCCATTTGGTCTATGCAAATGAGGTATTGCATTTGTCAGTCTCTTTGGGGCTCAGGTGATATTTGGGGGAGCAATGGGGCTAGTGTTCACCGAGTTTTGAAATGTAATTTGAAGTGTGTTCAGATATTTTTGTATTGTTTTTTCCATGTTCTCTTTAGTCAAGGTATGTCAGTGTGGTCTTGTATGTAAGTTTACACACCCTCCTATCTTTTCAGTACAAAATGCTTTAATTCACACTGGTTTTCTACCTTTATACCTTGTCAGTTCTGCTTCTGCTGGCCTCTCATGTGCTTTACTGTAGAAACAGTGAAACAGTTGCAGTATATCTGTTATTAGTAAAGTGCCCTGTTGTATAACGCTATGAATATGTATACACTTCATCAGGGAGTGTTATATTGGCTGCTACCTCGAATATCATACAAACCTGGAGTTGGTCTGGATTCCCCTCGCTCCTGTGGCTGCTGCAGCTTGTGCTGCCTGTCTCCTTTCTGTGAGGAACAGAGGGCTCGAGTGGCAAACTCTGGTCTCTGTGACCATTTATTTCTAACATGGCTGTGAATATCTAGCCTCCAGATACACCTGCCTCAAGAAGACTCGTTATACTCTTGTGTCCAGGCGGAATTGAGCACTGTACACTGTTTCATACTGCCTCCGCATAATTCATTTCCATTAATGCAGGTCTAAATTGGGCATCAAAACCAGCTGAGCTGCTTCTCATTACAATTCTTGAATACAAGGGCTATTAAAAGAAAAGAAAGAGGAGATGGGGATTTAGAGGAGAGCAGAGAATTGGAACTTTTCACGTTGTCAGTACATGATTTTTGCGGCACAGCAAGGTAACTTGTTAGGCTCTCGTGGTTTTCATCTTTGGAGGACTGAGTTCCAATCAGCTCAAGTCACAAAATAACTTTCCTCTCTTTGCCCATAATTGGTAGTGGAACCCAGAAGTGGGATTTCCACAGTTTATTTGTTTGACCATACGATTTGGAGGCTGTGTTTACCACCTACAGTCTGCCAGGCTGTGGAACTCTGGGACGGCCCCCATTCCAAACACTCAGCACGGCTTTGCTCTGAAATGGCAGAAAGATGAATGAAAACAGGTGTGGAGTACAGCCCCTGGAATCAGACAAATTGGAGGGAGAGGTGGTGGGGGACTGTAAATTCAACAATGGCAGCATCTGCATGGTGTCAGTCATTTATATTAAGTTCTGTTTCAGATACTTTGAGAGCACAAAAACAGAAAGAAAAAAGGATTCTCCTCTCCATCCCAGTAGAGGGGTGTTGAGATGAACCAGGTGAGGGTCTCGTTAAAGAGCAGGTGTGCTCCTCCACAATCACAACTAGGTCGGCCCTGGCTAATTGATGGCTGACTGGTGAAGGTCAAATGCTCCAGCGGTGAACAAATAAATCAAAGGCTATTTCAAACCACTCCGGCAGGGCAGAGCTAGCATTAACTTGACAGTGTGTGTTTTTATTGTTCCACAAACCAGAAGCTGCAGCCATTACCCACATAGCTTCCTCTGAGCATTCCCTTTCTTCACACAACGGAGCAGGCAGCAGCTAGCATGAGCCGAGGATCTGAAGGCAGTGTTGTAAAATATAATTGAGCCACACCAGCGTTAGCTATTAATTACCAAACAAACGATAATATGCTCTTTACTGTCAACATTACAGTGTAGGAATTGGTTTATTATTTTCAGCACTTTTATTATTTGTTCTACTACAGTATTAGGAGTTTGAAAATGGTGCGCGTATGTTTGTGACAGAACCATTTTTGGTTCTTGTGTGGGCCTTAATAGATGGTGTGGTTCTCGACCACTGCAGATGAGCTTGTTTGGGAAGTGCTCTGCCTCTTGTGTACTTCATCAATAGGTCTGCCACTAACACCCAGACAAGTGCAGGATCTAAACACATATTTCTCATGGCTCACACTCCTATTTGAAGATGGGATCCACCAGCCTGGACTGCGAGCTCCTCCAGCTGTTTTGAGTACTATTGATATACGCCAACATAACACTGCAGGTTGTACTTCCATGTATGCCAGCTAAGCTTTAAAACACAAAACATGCCTCACCCTTGTTTGATGGATGTGTATGTGTAGTCATGGCAGAGAAGGGTTTGCAGTTACAGAGCTATCATTGCCCGGCCAGCTGTGCCAAAGCCTTGTACTTCTCATCTGTCCAGAGGCAGGCCTGCAAAACGAAGATGAGGGTTGAGGTTTAGGAGTTAAAAGAAGCAGTGGATATATACACATACACACACACACACATGCAGTCTTGCTTCTTGACTCTAAATGAAGTCACAGCTAGTGTTTCTTTTTTTTTCCTTTTTCAAAGCATTGTTAATTTCAAGCTACCTTTTTTCCAGGTGTGCATCTTTACACAACCAAAGAGGGCATGTGATGTTTGTGCAATATGACCTTGATATTGAACAAGCATTTCATGTGGCTACCAGTAAAAAGAAGAATGTTGAGGATAGCATTTATGGCATGTAACCAGGGAGCACGATCAACCCTCCATCCAGTAACCTCACTGGAAACAGCGGTGTTATGGCAACAGTTATTTTTGTGTAGGTCACCTCTTGTTTGGTCCTGATCCAAGATCACATTGTGGGTGATATCATAACAAATGCATCCAGACACTAAGCCAATGTCTGGCTTGTTTACAAATATTAGTAACCTGCAGGGCTGTTCCATGCCACTTATATTAAGAGATAAGAGAGCGGGTCAGAGGGATTGTAATGCAAAATCCAGATCCAATGGAATTCCTATCCAATTATAAATAGCAAAACAAGACTATTGAGTATAAATAAGCCCTGGCCATCCCACCTGAGTAAGGTTTGAGGTGGAAGGTCTCTGTGTGCTTCTCTTATTTCCAAGCAATGCTGTCCACAAGGGCGAGTGTGGGTTCCTCAGGTTCTCCTGCTATGTGGAGGTCCTCGAGTGACTCTCAGAATAATTTGGAGAGTAAGAGTTCATGCCTCCTGACACAGGTTGAAAAACAAGACATCCCCGCTGTGAGAAAGCACCTAATGACGTTTTCCTGCCCGGATGTTTTGAAGACTCTCCTCTCCCAGCACTGGAAGGACCTGCAGGAGGGATTTTCAGATTCTGAAGAGCTCAACAAAGAGATTGAATTCCAGAGCGATGAACTGAAATGGACAGCCACGAAAATGGGTATGTAGTAATTTATTTTACTTCAGTATAGTGTTTTGCAGGGGGTTTCTTCTTTTATTTACTCATTTATTGTTTTAAATATTATATTTGTATGTTTGTTTCAGTTTTTTAACCTACTAAAATATTTTTGCTGTGCATCTGATGAATGTTAATCTTCAACCTTAACTGGTGTGTGGTCTGTCATGAGGTTCAATACCTACCTCCTCTGATATTCCTAGGAACCGAAGTGCAAGCAGATCTCTTATTGTCTTTAAAGTTTTGTGCATGTACGTTTATTTGTATCCTCCCCTTGCTTAAAAAAATAATATTGAAACTTTACACGATAAAAGATCGGGTGCTTGAAAGAACTTCCTAGTTACTGTTATTTTCAGATTCTGTGGTCTGTAAGAGTTTGCTCTTTGAAAAGCTGTCTGAACACTTTCTGAATGTTACATGTGTCTAACTGTCAGCTCCCCGTTTCTAATAAGTACTGTGCAAGTCAGCTGCAGACCATTATCAAGTATTCTGATCTTCTAATGCCATTTAATCATGTCTGTTAGCTCAAAGCACTTCTAGACACCCCCTGTACTGTCTCTGACAGAGGCTGATCATATCAACAGGAGGGTTTTACACACTTTGGAAGTTCATTTGTGTTTAGCATCAAAGCAAGTGGCCAAAATGTAACACACAAAAAGCTTCACTACATGATCAGCTTGAATATTCTTTTAAACAATTTAAGGCTGCAAACCTAAAAAGGACCCATGATTGTCTACTGGGTGTTCCTATGAATGACAGCCAGATGGTATAAAGAACACCTTGTCACATCCTATCAAGCTTTGAGTAGAGTGTCCATTACCATGCAATAGTTTGGGGCTCTCTGTATCGACTTAACATACAGCCATCAAAAACACGTGTTAAAAAACATCTTCATACACAACAACATAATAGCATCAATAACTCCATCCTGAAATCTGTGTCGGCCGAGTCAGAGTACAGTACTGGTTTTGTATTATTATTATTATTATTATTATTATTATTATTATTTATTATTATTATTATTATCATTATCATTTATTTCTTAGCAGACGCTCTTACCCAGGGCAACTTACAGTTGTATACAAAAAATACATATCAAGAATTACAGCACAATTAAGAGCAAGATACCAAATACAATGACTTCAGTCCTAATAAGAGCAAATACACAACACAGTACGATTTGATATTGGGGCAGTTCAAGAGCAGATAACAGTGTTGACAGTTACATCAGGTTTAGATATGAGTGCAAGTGAAATACAGTATACTCCAGATTGGGTTCAGTGCAGGATTAAATACAGTAAAATAGGGAGCAGATAAGTGCAAGTTAAAGTGCGTTATAGGCAGAGTGCTATATTGTCCAGAAGGGAAGAGTTGAGTTGTACAGGTGTTGTCTGAAGAGGTGTGTCTTGAGGAGGCACCGGAAGGTGGTCAGGGACTGGGCAGCCCTGAGATCCATAGGCTCTGGAGGCAGGGGAGCATAGAGGAGATACAGCCAGTCTTCTAGTGCAGGTGGAGCAGAGAGGTCGGGTGGGGGTGCAGAGAGAGATGAGGATCTGGTGGTAGCTGGGTGCAGTCTGGTCAAGGCATCGGTAGGCGAGTACAAGAGTCTTGAACTGGATGTGAGCGATGATCGGGAGCCCAGAGGAGCAGTGTGGGAGAAGCGTGGCAGAGAGAACACCATCAAGCAGCGGAGTTCTGAATGAGCTGGAGCCAACGGGTGGCGGAGGCCTCTGTCACAGACAGTACAGGCGGTGTCTAGAAGTGCTTTGAGCTAACAGACAGGTACTGTATGACTTCTGTTTACATAGGGACCTTGTGCCGCCACTTATCGTACTTGGCAACCTTATAAACATCAAAGCCTTTCAGTGTACTATGCATGCTTCCCAGTTAGTTTTTAATTGGAGTTTAACATTGCATATTCAATTTAGGGGGACCTACATTATATAGAGTTTATTCATTTATGATTTAATGTGTCTGTCTTGTACATAAAGGTTTGGGAAAGGGGCTGTCGGATTGTATTCGTATGCTTTGATCAAATGGAATAGTTACGTTGAGATGTGATATCTGGCCCTCTTCCCCAGCACCCTCTTGATCCCCTGCCGAGATATTCAAGTGGTCACGTAGTGCCTCACATGCCACTGGCGAGCATAAAAAAGAAAGACTTGCAGCCCAGATAAATCAATTACATAAACAACAGGCATGTCAAGAATCCCCTGTCATTTTTCAGTCTACATTTAGAGCTACATTTGGATCACAATAAGGTATATATAGCTGGATAACGGCAAGCAGTCCTAGAATATATTTCCTTCTGCTGAGTTAGCAAGCACACGGCTGATAAATGTCTAGTACTTTGCCCGTGGAGAAGCTGTCTGGATCAGAGGGGGAGGAGGAGGAGGAGGAGGGGGAGAGGCAGGTATTGCAGGAGGCCTGGTTGAAGAAGGAGCCTCTAGAGGAAGCAAGAGGGAGCTTGGACAGGTTCTCCAGAGCCCTCTTCAGGGCAGACTTGAATGGGCTTGAGATCCTGGTGGAGAGGTACCACGTGGATGTAAACGTGGCTTTCGAGGTCTATAGGGATGAGTTTAAGTGGCAGTTGAAAGGCATGGCTGCTTTCGGGCTCTCAGGTAAAAATGCAAAAAAATATATAATGTGCTGCAATTTCTACATTATATATATATATACATACATACATACATACATACAGATACAGTATTCACCACTTACACTGTACAGGGTTATTTCAGGCAGTCGTTTATATCTGGCAAATAGCAAATGCCCATTGATTTCAATAACAAAGGCATTGTTTATACCGTTTTCAGCATGCCCTATGTTTCGGTCAAACTATGCTGTTTGGATTTGGATGTTAGAGATTGAGCGCTTGCCTAAGCATGATTGGAACTCTGTCAAACAGTGCAACGTTGCTTCAAAAAGCTGGGGTTTCTGTAGCTGAGGAGGCTGACGAAAATACAACAGAAACAAAAAACAGAGTTCTTCGCTGGAAACAATCTGCAGTAATGTAGCCTACTTTACTGCACTTGCATTACTTTGTATTACATTAATAGGTTTTAATACATATTTATATTAGCGTGTCTTAATAAAGATGTTAACCGCATACACGCGTGTTTGTTTTGATTACTGTACTGGTGATTATGGGACATTTTGAATGTCAGGCTATTGTGTGGGAGTTTATAGCCTCCCTCGCTTGCTGCGGGTGAATCACTTTAACACAAATGCGGCGGTTCTAAGCGATGGGGACTGTGTATCTTAAATAGGGCCTGAAAGGGAGGGTTATAGTGGAAAATGATTTCCCCAAGGGCTCACTTTGAGGTAACAACAGTCTTCCAGAGCGGCACTTAATTTTCCACTATGAGCTGAGTCTGCAGTACATGTTTAATACATGAATCCGTCAAGAAAGTAAGCGAGGCAAGGTTGGATAGTAAATATGACTAGATATTTGGTTTAACTATAGCTGATCAGCCTAAGTAAATAGATAAATAACAGAAACTGTTTTTGAAGTTCACACCGCATAATTATCAAAGTTTTGTTTGACGTTCATCCAGCGGTCCAGATCAGGTGTGTACCTGCCGCCGTTTTCACGCATTAAAAAATCAGAAATACGCACTAAATTGAAATTTAATGTGTAAAAATATGCATAGCAATTTTGCTGCACATCTTAACTGTCTGCCTCCCCTCCCACCTCCCCTAAAACTTCCACAAACAACTACATCTCCCAGAATACAATGTCTTCAGTTACTAGGAAACTGTACACAAAAAAAACCAACCCTTCAAACATTATCCAATCTCTGGCCAGCACTGTTGTCTTTGCAGCCAATCACAGTAAGAATAAGAACAATTTCGAAGCTATACAGGTTGACGCGTAAACTCCCCGGTCCAGCTACAAATCCAACTGGTACCATCGACAGAGGCAACCGCAAAAGAAAAGGTGCCTATAATATTAAACAAGTGGATTTATTAATAAACTTATTAATGCTTTTCCTTATTGTATTTATCTGTACGGCTTTATATTGAAGTTTAACATGTTTACTGAGTGTAACGAATGTTAAAATATAAGTAACGTAAGTAATTTCAGTGTGATACCCCGAATAAAATGCACTGAGCCGATGCAGAGTACCTTGTAGAACACACGCGTGGTTGCACAGTAGTTCAAAAGTAACACTGCAGTTCAAATGGAAGGCTCTTTTTTTAATACCTACCCCACTACCATTAAGGCATGTACAGTATTTATCGAGATTATTCATGACTTCAAAGTAATGTTGTAATGTTGCAACACTCTCCGTTAAATTAGAGGGTAAATTAACCCCGGACCAAAACCTTATCTGATGCGCTGCATACAGCTCTCAGTCTGGCTTGCTGACCGCTGTGTAATCCAGTTTATATCCTGCCCATCATATTTGTTTACATCATCGAATTAAATTTGTTTAAATTTCAGAGTCAGAAAGCAGTGACAGTGACGTTTTAATGATCATTTTAGTGTTTGGAGCATCTTTCTTTTGTAGCATGTTTTGTAATTCATTCTCTGTTAAGTCACAGAATTGCTATTCAGCAGTTTTTTCACATTCAGCCATTTTCTCTTGTTGTGAGGAGTGCAGGGGAGAAGGGCGTTCCTTAGAAAGGGGGTCGAACTGACAGTGATGTGAACCAATCACATCACAGATAGACTATTGCCCGGTGGTGTAAGGATATTAGGTTAATAGTTCAATATATTTTGCTCCTACGATGAGATTTTAAGAAACTTGATTTTCCGTTTAAGAGTAGCTTTGTTATTCACTTTATTATACACCAGGTATAAATCCTAAAAATAATAATGACTAACAATCAGCTGTTGTTAATTCATACAGAAAGATCAGGAACGTCATGGGTGAATTTAGTGAATTACACGGAGTTGTATATACTTACTGTTGGTGTATTTCTCTGAACTTTCACGTGGCTGTTTAGTTGAGAGGCTCAAGCAGGAGATTCTGGGATTTAAGCCAGGCTCTGGGTGTGAGAAGGCTGGTGCCCTCTCTGTGTGCAATAAAAACATCAACAAGACAGCATTTGAAATACGCAGAAATTGATGCAGTTTGTACCGTATGTAAAAACAAATATTTAACAGAATTGAGTTAAAAAGGAAATAAGACATGAGCGTACCACAGACGCAACACACAAACTATGTTATCACTGATTCTGTGTATCACAATCGTGCTGCCTGATTCATGAATATCTGCTTTGTGTCCTGGTCTGCAGGGCTGTGGTCACTGGAGTACAAGAGGGAGCTCACCAACCCACTGTGCATCACGGCAGCGCAGGGCTACACAGACTGCCTGCGCTACTTGCTGGAGCATGGTGCCCGGCCCAACCTCGCTCCCGGGGGCAAGACTGCGCTGCACGAGGCCTGCGAGAACAACAACCCCGAGTGTGCTATGCTGCTCCTGCAACATGGGGCCAACCCCAACCTGCTGAACGAGGACGGGCTTGCACCCCTGCATCTCTGCAAGACATCGCAGTCATTCAGGTCAGGGGAGCGCAGAACATTACAGTGCCCTACAACAAACTATAAGCACTCTCCGAAACGGCTTTGTAGTGACTTAGTTTCTTATAGTTTTCACTTAGAATTCTGATTGAGTGTTATAAAGTTATAGATGTTATAAGTGCGGAATCAGGCCTGCGAGAACAACACCACGGACTGCGGTGTGGAGATGCAGTATAATATTCACATTGCTAGCAACAGCTGATGTTCCCAAGAACATTTTCAATACATGCAATACATTGTGTTGGTATTAAAAGCACAAAATAGCATTTTTTTATTATTTTTTTTTTTACATTTACTTCATCCAGCGAAGCAACAACAGTGCATTTAATGGGTGGCCACCAGGTGGCACTATGCACTAAGATATTTATTTTTTAATTTGAATCAGATAACAGCCAAATGAATTTATCCACCTTTTTATATTTGTACTCCTTCCTGGGAGCTATACACGTGTAAAGCTTATGCTAATTAAATCATTTGCAGGCCAATTTAGGCTCCTTCCTATATTATTTACGTTGAATCTTTCCTTTCGTCATTTTTTTCTTGTTTGAAGGCCGCCATGCTTCATTCGGAGGCCGGATTCACACTAATTATGTTCTGAAGGATGGCAGGGATGTCAACTCATTAGCGTGCTGCTGTGTTGAACATGTTGGCTCCATCAAACCTAATGATGTTTGATTCACTGTGGTAGATGGGCCAGAAAGCTGTATCAAAATCCATCCTTTTTATTAGTGGTTGGCAACATTGTTGACTTTTTTTTTATTTTGACTTTACGCACTGTGCAGCTTTGGAACCAAAGCCAGGGACGGCACTAAAACTCTGCTATTTTCATGGTACATCCACTGTTTATTTAATCCTTTACCTAATCCTAATAAACTTTTTTATTGTTTGCCTTGGTTGCTTAGGGCTACATATTAGAATTGCAATATTAAGGTAGTTGCTAATCATTACAGATGCCTTTGACGTGAATTATTTGAGTTATAATGTGGTATACAGCTCACGGGTCCTGTCTTCTGTGCATCCCTTTTGGGATGAGATCCAGCATGCTGGGGAGCACTGGGAAAGACAGACTCACATCCGCAGACCCCCTCGTTCTCATTCTTACACAATGACAACCCTGTTTTTCCATGTGCTGGAACAATGGGCACGTTTGGTAGAAAACTGGCTTGAATTAAATGAGCATCAACAACTAATTACTTTCTTATGGCAGCAATGCACTGTATAAACCCTCAGGGTCCAAGATGTTTTTAATTTTGTCAGTGCTGGGATGTTGACCACTCCTCTAACCCACTGCAGAGTGTCTCCCTGCGTTAGCGAGCTCCCCAGACTCTCACAGTGTTCTTCTCACAGGGTATAGGATTGATTTAAGGTCTAAAGGTTTGAAGTCCAAGCTCTGACCCCTTCACTTGTGCTGAAGACCCTTTGTTTGCTTTTTGCACAGCATATAACTATTTTAAATATGATTCAATGCTTTACAAGTTAAACAGCTCCTAGTACTGAATAACTTCCTTAGCTGCATACAGTACATTCTACTAACTGATTTCTAAATGCACTGTTTGTGAAGTGAGGACAGTGGTCTGGCCACAGGGTGTCACTGAAGCTTCATACCAGTGTTGGCTGAAGAAAAATGCCTCTACAGCAGGCAGAAACGTCACAGGGAAAATTCAACTTTGCTGTCACCGAGATTGAAAATAGTAAAAAAATAAAAGAGAGAACGCTTTAAAATAAAGACCTGTAACTCCTGTGAATTCCAATACATTAGCTGCTATTCTGGAGAGGTTCGACGAGAAACATTGTTGCAAAATAACAACGCATTGGTTATTTAGATGTTGCTCATGTGCAATCATTTGAAACACTACTGAAATTCATATGAATTTGTGGCATAAAGTGCAACCAAAAATACATTACACACTACTGACAATAGAGGTTTTTTTTTTCATTTTCCAGTGCAAACTGCTCTGAAGTGTGTCCATTATTGTCTGGGATTAAAACAATGTGTTTCGTGTTTTGCCTTCAGATGTGCCAAAGTCTTACTGAAGTACGGCGCTGTGGTCAGTCAGCCCAGTGAGGAGGAATGCCAGACTCCCCTGCATGTGGTGGCCAAGCATGGCCTGAGCAACCACCTGCACCTGTACCTGCGCAACGGGGCGGCGGTGGACTGCGCTGACAGCTCTGGAGAGACCCCGCTGGGGGCCGCCTGCGCTGGGGCCCAGAGCCCCGAGGAGCTGGAGGACTACCTGCAGGTTTGCCGCTTGCTGCTCCTTTACGGGGCCGACGCCAACGCGGTGGACAAGGAGAACAGGAGCCCCCTGCACAAGGCTTGCAGGAACGCCCAACACAGCCTGGTCATGCTGCTCCTGGAGAACAAGGCTGACATCAATGCCATTGACTACAACGGGGGGTCGCCGCTTTCCAACGTGCTGCAGAACAGCAACCTCAAGCAGGACCTGCAGCCGCACCTCACCGTGCAGAGCCTGCTCAACCACGGGGCTCACAAAGTCTGGCCGATGGCTTTTCTCAAGGTAACACTAGAATTGTTTTTGTGCTGTACAGTTAATGTACTCCCAGGGGTGTCCAATCATTCCTGGAGGGCTGCTCTGCTCCAGGTTTAACAGGTAAAATTATATAATTGACTATTTCAGGGTCTCAGTGGAGGTTTAATTAAACAATTTAAAGCAGGGTTTGTACAAAGACCAGGAGTGGAAGGGCTCATTCTGGACTATATTGGAGCTAAGAGGAACTATACATTCAAAATTGAAACTACTTGTCGTTCTACCATCCAGGGCCTGAAGTTTATATATTGCAGTATAATAAAAATGGTTGTATATTTAACATTGCTCTATACTAGTTGTGAAAGATATTGGGTATACACATAATACTGCATAAGCTCTTCTCAGCCGTTACTATTTGATTAAAACAGAGAAGAGGTACATAAAGGACCGTGTGATAGGTAACAGCTGCTGTGTTTATGTTACGTTGCAATGGTGTCACGCAAAATAAATAATATATTCTTGTTTGTTTGGCTTTTTTCTTGGGGCACCAGGTGTTGACGTTGTGCGCTTCTGCACCTGAAACAATTGAAGTTTTGTTTAATTCCTATCACCAAATCCTGGTGACATACAAGTGGATGGAGGCTGTCCCAGAGGAAATCTATCAGGTGAGCAGATGGGAGAGAGTAGACAGGGAGCCCCCAAAGATAACTACCCTGGCATGGCTTCATCACTACATCCCACGATCCAACACACCACCAGTGATACCATACCAGACACACAGACACTTCAATTTCACAGTTTACCTAAAGTGTATTACCCTATTACAGCTAAGACTGAGCCAACTGAGTTACATTAAATAAAAGGAAGGAAGGAAGGAAGGAAGGAAGGAAGAAGGAAGGAAGGAAGGAAGGAAGGAAGGAAGGAAGGAAGGAAGGAAGGAAGGAAGGAAGGAAGGAAGGAAGGAAGGAAGGAAGGAAGGAAGGAAGGAAGGAAGGAAGGAGTTTACTTTTGGATCCCACAGCCTCTGGTTTCTGTTTCCGTGCAGGTTGAATTTAATAGACTAAGATTAAGATTAAATATTAAAGATTAAATAATTGCTTTTGTAAAAGGAGAATTAGATGGGCATGTGGTATAAAACTACACAATTCACTAATTTTAAAAAGTTTAAGGAGTTAACATGTAGGGCCTGGAGAAAAACAGAGAGGCAGTGCTTTCAGCTTGACCTGTTTTTAACCTTTTTCAGATTCACCAGAGTTTCTACGAGTCTCTGTTTTCGCTGGAGGGCAGGCCTCGTTGTCTCCAGCACATGTGTCGTTCCGCCATACGGAAACAATGCGGCCACAAGTGTCATGTCATCATTACACAACTGCCACTGCCAAAGTTCCTACAACGATACCTTTTACTAGAAACCCAGGGTGTGGTCTACTAGCCCCCCACACACCATCGGAAGGTTGTGAAATCGATGGGGCAATGGTATTGCTTCAGGGTGGGTTTACAAGGGACAAGGGCGTGGAAATCACAGCATGTCTTGCATGTTTTTTTTAAACAGCGCCTTTTCCTTAATTGTAAGGTGAATCAGGAGTTATAGCCCACTCTGGATAACAGATAAGTGAAGACACAGTTAAAAAACTAACTAGACAAACATACGCTCCATACAAATTGGACTGCCCTTCAATCAGATTACTGTGTCTTGGAATAATATACTGTGCTAATATTGCTTAACTGTGTACTGTCAAGCAGAATCAATCATGTCACCTCTTACTGCTCTTCTTAGTACACACTTACTTTTATCACATCCTGCAGGGGGCACTGTGAACTCAATTGACCACCTGCAAACAGCAACAATACTTAGATGGTAAGTACTTATAATGAAGCATTTTCATCACATCACAGGGTTTGGACAGTTCCAGTTCCAAACCCCTTTTTAAATACATTTTTGTTTAGGAAATACCTATGGTTGTTTTTTTATATTAGTTTTAAAGCACCTTTGCACTTAATTTGGAGTAGGAATTTCCAAACAACTCACTTCTTTAAAATAAAATTTACCACTTAAAACAAAGCTTAAGTGGGAGGCTAAGATCTCCTTTAATGATTGTTTTCTATTGTACTTTCTCTCTAAAAACTTAGAGAGTGAACATTATAATACCTGTGTCCAACTGATAATCCCAGCAACTACAGGCTGACCAGCAAGAATTACAAACTGGAGTCCCACATGTACTGGTATCTCACTGGTTTCTCAACTGGTAGTCAATAAGATTCATTTGACTACATGTAAACAGCATGCATTTGGCTTTTACAGTTACAATATGTTATTAAACATGACTGCTATAGGAAATAAGACCTCTGGGCTATTTCACTTGATATTATTAACACTTATACAGGAGGGAGTAATTGTAAGAGAATATTAGGAAAAAAAATACTTCAGTTTTATTAGCAAACTTTAAAAGCTCTACATGTGCATTCAGTGGGACTGGAGCTGCAGGCTCACCCAGCTTCTAACACATGCAGCGAGCTGTTCTGCTGCTTATACTGTATTTCATTACTGGTTGCACATTGCTATTGGTTTGGTGTTGTTGTTTTTTGTCACTCTACAGGTTAATATTAAAAGTCATGTTAGTTCAATGTTCTGTGGAAGCACTTATGTTTTTATGCATTTCTATTTTGATTGAAAAAATCAATTAAGATTTTAAGTCGCTGCCAGTAGATTCATGTACAGCAAGAGTATTAGAACTATTTGCTGTTCACTACAGGAGAAGAGTTCTATATGGAACCTAAACACAACAGAGGTTCTAAAGTTGTAGAGCAAGCTCAGCGGAACATGGTGGATCTGCTACCACAACCAGGCACCCTGAGCATAGTTCACTAGTGGGGTATGTTGACCCAGGATACAAATATCAGTACATTTGCAATTGTGTTAACAATGATTTCCAGGAACACATCAGACAGCACTGTAAAATGTTTTAAGTGTAGGCTTATTGTCATCTAAGGTCTAATTGCTCCATTGGATATTATCTTCACTACACCTTGTCCACAGTAAGAACATGTGTTGTAATCTGTGTGGGAGTGAAATGAAGCAGTGATATTAGTGAGTTGAGGCTTCCCATTAATTCAGATAAG
The DNA here is from genome assembly GCF_017654505.1 of Polyodon spathula. Taxonomy (NCBI): domain Eukaryota; kingdom Metazoa; phylum Chordata; class Actinopteri; order Acipenseriformes; family Polyodontidae; genus Polyodon; species Polyodon spathula. The sequence goes on from NC_054543.1 coordinate 46,059,661, forward strand.
GATAGCCCAGGGAGGTCTGAGATTATTTCAGATGCAATCCAATGTTCTTAACAAATAAGATGCAGTGGCCTGTGCCATATAATGTTTAGTATTCTTATGATAATGTTTCTGCAGTGTTGTGTGACCCTGTGAAAATGCTGCATTCTGCTGTTTTAAGTGTTGCCTCCACACTGCTACTGCCCATGTCAAGCAGTTAATGCAATACTATTAACACCGTGACCATGTAGGTGTCTGATCTGAGGGTCCCGTTGGCCATCAAACTGCCGAGAAGTGCTGCTAGAAAGGGCTCTTTTAATTCATTAATTGCTGTATAAGTTCTGTTTTTCATTGCCTTAGCCCAAAATCAGTTTTAAAGAGATGCTAAAAAAAAAGGTTAATTGTTATTACCTGTAAAGAAAATAATAATAACAATATTGCAACTAGTATCAATAACACTTTCAAGGGGAGGATAACATTTGGCCAATTAAGCACACGTATATATAAAGCAATATTCAGAACCTGAACAAGGAATATGACGCCAATATTAATCTACGACACACACACACACACACCCAACCCCACATTAGACTCCTCCATGTGTAATGATTTTTGTTAACATACAGTTGTAGTCAAAGGTATACATACCCCAATGGAAATTTATAATATCTAGAAATTTCTCAAAAAGCAAATAATTATAGGGGAACTTCAACTTCTTTTGCAAAACTCCAAAAATGCTAATCCAAAAGTATTCATACCCTGACAAGGAAAATAAAAAATGAATAGCTAGTTGAGGCACATTTAGCAATAATAACCTCTTTTAAACAATTAGGATATTTGTCAATGAGCTTTAGGCATGATTCTTTGATGATTTTTGACCATTTTTCAACTGAGTATTGTTCAAGTTCATTCAAATTCCGAGGATTTCTCTTGTGCACACCCACCTTCAACTCATACCAAAGATTCTCAATCGGATTTAGATCGGGACTTTGACTGGGCCATTCCAGAACCTTGATTGTATTCTTCTTTAACCATTCTGCAGTAGATTTTGAGGTGTGCTTTGGATCGTTGTTGTGTTGGAACGTCCAGTTGCACTTTAAACCAAGTTTGGTAGTGGAGGGTTTCAGATGATTGGTCAATATCTTTTGGTATGCTATGGAATCCATTTTACTGTGCATTGGATCTAAATTTTCTCTGCCATTAGAGTAAAAACAGCCCCATAGAAGGCTATTACTACCTCCATGCTTGACAGTAGGTATGATGTTCTTTTCTTTGTACGCCTCACCAGACTTTTTACAAATGTAACGGCTATCAACTTGGCCAAACAGCTTGAGTTTTGTTTGATCATTCCACAAAACCTTTGACCAGAACTCATATCTGTCATTCAAATGCCATTTTGCAAACTTTAAGTAATTGTCCTTGTGACGTTTTCCAAAGAGTGTCTTTTTCCTTGGCCTGTGACCATTGAGCCCTTCACCATGCAATACTGGACCTGTGGTTGAAATGGAAACCCCAGTGCCACTTACAGCCATTTCACTTTGAACTCTTTAGCAGTCAATCTTGGATTGTCATTAACCATCCTCACAATTCTTCTACTTGTTCTTGGTGAAAGAACTTTTTTTTTTTCAAGACCGAGTTAATGTTGTGACAGTACCATGAGTCTTGTACTTCTTGATAATAGAAACAATAGTTGAAATTGGGATACTCAAATGCTTGGAACTTTTCTTTTATCCTTCTCAGGCTTTATGACAATAAATTATTTTCTGCATAAGGTCTTCAGATACCTCTTTACTTTTTCCCATATTGACTTATTGGTAATGACAGCAATCATCCTATGCCTAACCCTTTTATACTCTCTAAGAATGTTCACCTACAATCCAGCATTTTCTAGAATTATCTTCTACATTATCATATTGACATTTTTAGCACCTTGTAGACAAGACTATCATAGCATCAAAGGGTATGAATACTTTTGAATTAGCATTTGTGGAGTTTAGCAAAAAAAAATTGCTGAAATAAATAACTGCAGACATCTATTTCTTGTAACATTTTTCCTCATCCACAAAAGCAAAACTTTAGCTACAAAAGATTTTTCCTAAAATTCTTTGCTTTCGAGACATTTCTAGAAATTATACATTTCCATTGGTGCATGTAAACTTTTGACTACAACTGTATGTAATGTGCTTTAACATGACAATAAAAAGGATGAAAATCAATGAACATTTCATTAAGCCTGCATTGTATTGGTTCATGACTCTGAGGCTTGGTGAAGGGGTTGGCGGTTTCATAATTCAACCTTGTTCCAACACAAGCCCCCACTTTCCCTGTTTTATTAACATGACAAATGTAATAACTCATCAGTGTATATACAAATTTAGACTGTATACCTTTAAAAAGTTACCCCAAAAATAGGATTCATTGCAAGAGTCTGTTTGAAACAACACTGGTTGCATTTAAAAGGATGGATGGCTACAGCACTCAAAGTGTCTAATATTGTCTATCTGCATATACACAAATAAAAAACAAAGCATTCATTCTGTAGCGTATTTTTTTGTTTTGTATCTATGCAAAGGTTGTGGATTTGCATGGTTAAGATTCTGCAGTACCCTGTGCTTTTTAGCATTTCCAAAACAATTACTGACCCACGTCCCATAAGAATGACGGCTCATATTAGCTCGCAGGAAAGATTTAGTTTAATCATATTCCATGTTGTTAATTAAACTGGATAATTTATAAGAACAAAAGGGGGTATTTATTAGCTGGAGTGGAAATACTGCAGTGCATTAGTGGAGAGACAACCACCCCCCTCCCTTCCTTCCTAGTATTGATGCCCCAGAATGATTGATAATGAGACAGTGCCTGCTATACTATTTGTCTAATAGCTGTGCAATTAAATTCTCTTGTAAATGACCCATGCCTCATTTCATCCTAATCTATGGAATTTTGATTGAATTCGTCAGCTCTAATTGAAAAATACTGCTATTTAATGTCTGCATTGCAATTTTGGATGAGGATGAGTTTAATGAGACAGTGTCCTCATGACCCTGGAGATGGGGGTTGTTAATGCCCTTGCTTTTGTAAAGGGGGGTATCTACAGTTTAAAGTAGGCTTTAATGTCTTTCACAACACAAAATAATGCAGAAAAAAATTCTCACATAACCCAGTTGAAACTAATTTGATTCCTTCATAAGAAACATCAAGTATTATTTTAAAATGTAAATTTCATTCAAAATATTGATCACTTTTTTTAAAATTGCAATATTTTGAAGTTTGATCCCACCAGTAGAACAATGTGTCCGATAAGCCTAGTAATAATATGACATTACAAACATGTTTATTATTTGTTTCCTGTTACAATTACTGTAGTATTTATGGCTTTACGCTATTATTTATACAACAAAACCAAATCCTGTATGAAAGAATTGTACCAGTGTATATAGGTCACATATTACATTTTTAAAGGGGAGCTGTACACATTATACTGTTCGGTTGACCTATACATTACAGAGGCATAATTTATTTAATGTCTGTAAATGTCAGTATGTTTTGGGATCAGTCATATTCATCAGAAAGAGTCCCATATGCCTACCTGCACAAACATTAAATGAATGCTTTTTGACAGGATAATCAAATCTCTGCCCTGGTCTGCTGTAACTCAAAAGGTTTAAGGCTCTTGCTTGGTGCAAATATACATTTGTGTTTATTTGCAACAAATTATAATAATTACTTTGTTAATTACAGGGCAAACAAAAAAAAGGTTTGACTTATTATAATTTAGAGAATATTCCAGTGGAGAATAGCAGCTGTGTGTTCTGGATACTACATGCTGTTTGAAGTCCAGTAGCCTACATGTGTATGGCAGCATTCTGAATAGGGTCCCTTTAAAGAAGCGATGCACTAGGATCAGACTCCAAACACTAGCTCCTTTGACCCCCGCAGCGCCCCGAAGCTCATGTTTACAGGTTAGTAAGACAATAAACCACAGAAAGCAGATAAAAAAACAAAAAGCCATGCAGTGTTTAAGAAGGCAGATAAGTAGCGTTTGAAGTGTGTGAATTTCAGGATAGTCCAGATAACAGCTGATAAACAAATGCAAACAGGTTTGCTGTAGGAATCTTATGATGTTGATAGCCCCGCTCACCTTGTAACCCCGCTGCTGGGGGTACAAAAGGGTTCCTGAATATCAAAGTCTATACTACAGGTAGGCGGAAGCTAGGTTTTTAATAATTGTTTTTTATTTATTAATTCAGATATGTATAACGATCTGATGTTTAAAACAGGCAATCCTCTGAATTTAAACAGTATATTTAAAACATCTTTAAAGCGTTCAATTCCATTGCAATTTGGAAAATTCACGACTGTATATATAAGCTGTAGGCTGTGCTTGTTTTGGACTGATAATTTAAGTGCGCTAATAAAAAAAAGAGCAAAATAGAAAAACGAGATTAAAAAAAACAGTTAAATATTTTGCACACGTTTGTATCGATATTATTATCATTCATTGCTTTACAACCCTCTCGATTCAGCCACAGCTTGCAAACCTAAACAGAAGTTTAATGCACAACTTTTAATTATTAGTGTCTTTAGATTACGCCATAAATGAGAAAAAAGTAATATACCGGTATATCTTTTAACAAATCGATTAGAAAGGAAGTTTTACATATTTTAGAACCAATATGAACTCGCTTTGATTTTAAGAAGTAGTTTTCATATACCCGCATGGGAGTATGCTGATTACAATAGGGTGCGTCCAAACACATTGTAAAACAAAGTTTTAAAATTTTTATTTTATTTGCCTTTTATTTGCCCATTATAAACTACAATAACCCCCCTCCCATAAAATGAAAAACAAAAATAATAGCAAATCGCATTCAGAGGTGGGCGATGATAATAAATCTTCTAGACTCATTAGAGTCGATTATTACTATAAGGGTCGAGCAATCAGCTGATTCATAGTATTACACTGACATCCACAATTCCTGAATCTACGAGTAACGCGGTAGCTCGTTAGGGTAGATAAGGCGCTTTTTCACGTCTTGGCTTGACCCCGTTCTTTCGCTATTCTGAATAATCACTCCCTAATTTGAATTGCTAAAAACTCCACCTATGTGATTAGGAAAATGCCTAGGTCCTCTTAAACATGCCTTGCTTTACATCTCCAAATGGCTCACCCCTCTTCCGACACATAGTTACACGCTTGGTGACAAGGATAAACTTTGAAAAAGGGTGTTTCTTAAAAATACCATTGATGCTGTGTACAGTGTGAGCAACGCAGGTTCGGTCTTACAGAAATCTATTGGAAGTCCACAGAACGTTTCATCTACGCCTCCCGAACCGAAGGGGGGAAACACCCTCTTCAAAACAGCTGCATTCCAATGTACATTAGGAATTAATATCTGGATTGGGGATGCATATAACAAATGTATGACATATACAAGAAAGTCATGTTTACTTCACGTATGTGTACTGTCTATGTATTTAAATCGCCAATATGTTTTAAAATGGTGTCGCACATTTTACGGGTGCGGCGTCGTATGTAGTCTGAAATCCCGGCGGTTCTATTGTTAGCTTGTTGGTGCTGCATAATAATAATAATAATAATAATAATAATAATAATAATACTTGCAAGTTAGGATTGGGTCAGTAATAAAAAAAAATAATCTAAATGAAATTTGTCTCACCTGTCAGTTAAAATTTAAATAGACTAGATATCTTGCAAATCTGTACAGACTAGCCACGGGTTGAAGTGTTTTAGAAGGCACTCAATCAAGGCTTGTTCTTTTCAAATGTGTGGAAAGCATTCGTTGAATGGACTTGGCTTGTCTACGTTTCACATTCAGTCCCCCCCGCCCCGTATTATTTACGGACTTTACATTGCTCAAGGTTCCCTTGACGCTCTATTTACACGTTTAGCGGGGCCGGTTTTGTTTCGCCTTTTGTCCCGAGATAAAGCACGGGGCTGCAAATGCTTTGAAAGTCCAAGAATACACGAAGAGGCAAGCAAGTACTGAAAGATAGCAGGGTGAAATCCCCCCAGCTCCTCCAGGATCGTCAATGGCCTCTTTTACATAATTGCGAGAGGGCTGTTTTCAAAAGTCAGAGGCTGACTTCACTTAGCCACATGGAGCCTATTTTGGTCTTTCAGATAAAAAAAATAAAGCGAGGGCCATGAATGAAGTAGCCTGCGTTTAGAAGGAGAAGCGTGAATGCAAGTCATCTTGCAAATTGGTGTGTCTGATGGGGCTTTTTAATTTTTTTTTTTTAACACAAGGATCTCTTTATGGTAACAGCATCTCCTAGTCAAAAACAGGGAAATATTCTGGATTTGCAGGGGTGAATGGCAAAAGTGATCTCCGTACCCTAAATAGCACCACCCCCTTTCATTTCCCAAACTCACTGTGCATACTGGGGATATGGTAATGGCACGACCCAATGAGCCGCGCTTTGCACGGCTATATAACTAATACGAATAAAAAGCGCTTACTTGAGTATCTATCTGCCTGCAGTGAATTTATTTTTGTTGCGCTAAAGTCATCGGGTGAACAGCTGTGTAACCGCCTGGCGTTTTTCATGAAGCTTTAGTTCAAGCGCAGCAGCATTCCCAGTGATGTACACGATAGTATATCATCTCTCCCTCTCAGAAGTGGTTTACAAAAGAAGAGCTACTGATCTGCATGACAACAGGAAGTAACATGAACGCATTTTGCTTTCTTTCTTTCTATCGGTAGGTAACACGGTATCAGCTTAACAAAATAGTTCAGAAACACTTATAATATAAATTCTAAATAATTGACAGACATGTATGTATTGTGTGTGTGTGTGTGTATACACTGAGACTGTTCGATGGATACAAGCCTAACTTCCCCTAAAAACATCATACAAATTGACAAGCTACCTCTGTGTTGAGGAATAGGGTCGAGAGATCCATCTATAATGTCTGAAAGACAACAAGTAACCAGGCTGATCAGGTATGAAATGGGAGTTTATGATGCGCCGCACCAGGATCGATTCCTTCATACAAGGTGTCCGTTGCTATAAAGTGTCGGAGATAGTAGATCATCTAGCCCGGGGTCAGGGGGTAATGGGCTGAGATAAACTCGTGTCCAAAAATCATCATTAAAGGGTACTAGAGAAAGATTTACCTCCGAAAGCAGAATTGTACAATCGATAGACGGATTAAAATCGATTACCGCTTTTATTTTGCAATTAAGTGTCCATTTGGCTGGAAGGCCAAGTTGTTCTGACGGCGCAGTCTCACATACTCAAGAGAAGCTCATGCTGTGATTGTTCAGAACAGTATGATAACCCTTCTAAGCAACATCTGATGCGCATTGCCTTTGCTGCATTTTCAAATGTTTTATTAAAGACTGGATTGTGCAATGCAATAC